>NW_014581079.1:15186-15758 GCF_000485595.1 Priapulus caudatus
CACGCAGGCAGGAAGGCAGGCAGCCACGCAGGCAGGAAGGCATGCATGCAGGCAGGCAGGAAGGCAGGCAGCCACGCAGGCAGGAAGGCAGGCAGCCACGCAGGCAGGAAGGCATGCAGACAGGCAGGCAGGAACTCAGTAGCCATGGGGGAAGGCCAGGAAGCAAGGAGGCAGGCAGGAGGGCAGGCAGGTAGGCAGGCATGCAGGCAGGAAGGCATGCAGCCACGCAGGCAGGAAGGCAGGCAGCCACGCAGGCAGGAAGGCAGGCAGGCGGGCGCGCAGGCAATCATACAGCGTTCCTGCCTCCTGCTGTCCGCCTGATTGCCGGAGCCTGCATGCCGGCAGACGAGAAGGCACAGGGAGGATATGTGAGACCACAGCTGCCGTGGCAGACGCAGCTTGCTTACACCGCAGCACCACAACCACCACCACCATCAGCACCACAACCGCCCGCAGCAGCACCAGCACCACAACCACCACCATCAGCACCACCAGCACCACAACCGCCACCATCAGCAGCACCAGCACCACAACCACCACCACAACCACCACCACCACCACAACCACCACCA
>NW_014581079.1:16776-17461 GCF_000485595.1 Priapulus caudatus
AGAGAGAGAGAGAGAGAGAGAGAGAGAGAGAGAGATACACACACAGAGAGACACACACACATAGAGAGAGAGAAGGGAGGGGAGAGAGAGACCGAGACAGAAAGATCCGCCGCTGCCAAGTCTGGCTGCAGAGAGATGATATTTTAGCTATGATGGCTTCCGAATACAGATAATGTTTTAGGGATGATGGTTCAGGGATATAAAGGACACAGACAGATGTGATGATTTAGATAGGGTGCTTTAAGAATGATGGTTTATGGATGAGGACAAGGACACAGATGCTGTTTTAGGAAAGATGGTTTAAGGACGAGAATGCGGGCAGTGATAATGATTTAGATATGATGGTTTAAGTATGATGGCTTCAGGCTGTTAACTCAGACACGGATGCTGATTTAAGGATGAGACGCAGACATGCATGCTAAGGGCTATAATGCTTCAGGAGACCTAATCATGTGAGTGGTGTGTTAGCAAACTACAGACAAGCTCTCGCTTCTCTTTCCCTTCTTTTCGCTCTCTCTCTCACTCCTCCTCCTCTTGCTCCCTTTCCCTCCGTCTCTCTCATTCCCGTTTCCTCTCTCACCCCCTCTTTCTTTCTCTATTGCCCTCTCTCCTCCCTCTCTGTCCCTCTCTTTTTTTCCATGCTCTTTCTCCCTTTCTCGTCTTATCGCTCTCTGCCTCCATGCTA
>NW_014581080.1:0-9204 GCF_000485595.1 Priapulus caudatus
GGTGAAATTAAAATAGGGTTTTCCTCATCAAACACCGCTATCCGCCGTAATGTTGCTGATATTTATCAAAAACACTCTGCGCGATAGTTTGTGAGAAAAGACGCCAAAAAGTACGTGTAAACAAACACGGAGCAGTGTGGTTGCCATATTGATTACTGAGGAATCTTTTATAATACATATCATTACCGATAGGGGGGAATAAAATTAAATTATTAAAGCTCTTTTGCTTAACATGGTGTACTATATCAAGAAAACGAAGTTAACTTACATTTAGAAACACTTAGAAAGCTATAATAGTAATTACTAATAATAACACAAGAATAATATAATATGTTCATTAGAAGTTAACGTGAACAAATTAATTTGAAACTAATAGATATTGCCTACATCATAGGACATCTGTGCACAATGAATACAGTAATATCGCTTAGCTGTTATATCCTTGCCATTTCTGCTGTGTTTGCTGCTGTGCACGGGCAATTTCATAACTTTAACAATAATCCTTTTTGAGATGAAGATCTTCGCTCACCGAACCGGTTTCATCTGATACTGATATTTTTGCGAATTGAGTAGATGTGAAGCTGTGATCATGTTTGATATATACCGGGTTAAATATATGAGACAACGTTATTAACTAAGCTGTTTTCTGATAGCAAGTTAGACACACAAAGGTCGTGAGCTAAGTGCAGCCCCGTGTATGGGGTACAGTTTTATTATAAGGCATAAACTTAATTAATGGCCGCATGAAAGATTAACAATTATGCTTGAAATCTCTGGCAAATAATAATTAATTAATGGTTTTCCTTCGAAATGTAAGAACAGTTTACATTATAATATTTTAATAAAATAGGGTATTCGCTATTTGTCGCTATTTCGTGTGTTACAGAATATTTCATGCGACAGACTCAAAAATCTTTGCTTAATTTAATTTTTTTATAAGATAAATACCGAAGTTGAAAAAGAGAAATAGTTTAATCTATAATTTTTTAATAAACGAATGTACATATAGCTATAGGAACTGTTTGATTTCAGGGTGCTTTAATTGTCAAATATGTTAAGACATATTTGTTTGAGATTTGCAGTAAGTATTATATACTTCTTTTATCAGGCGACACATTTAACTATACTACGATATACATAAGCTATATTCCCGTAATAAGGTAGCAGCATGATCGCAATAAGGAATTAAGTAATGAAGTCATTATATCGTGTGCTAGCCTAAAATGATAGGTGCTATGCATGATACTATCGTATGGAGATAATGTACATGGGTCAAACCGTCATTACTCCCATTGCTAAATATTTATAATACGACATTCACGGCAAAGGAGTATATACGAGCAGATACCACCATGCATCATGTATGTCAAGTAACCCCCGAGTCAATCCCAGTAACAGATTGACTCATTGTCTTTACGTCTAAACCGTAATTTCATCTTGAGCGGCCGAATGTTCCTGGTACGGATGATCTCACCAACGATGGCGGATGAGCAGGTACGGTGAGCATGTATGTGCTTGTGTAGTACGTAGCCAGACACTACAGGCTTTTGTATGTCTCAGTTCCATGGCAGCTGGTTAAAACACGGTATCGGTGTGAAATCGGGGGAGAACGTGGGGAAACTTGTGAAAAGGTGGATATTTGTAATGGATAATAACAGCAGTGGGAAGACGCGGGAGAGGAATATCACGACAAGCAACAAACCTTAAGCTACGGGTATAGCAGGAGAAACCTGAACGGTAATTACGACACGTGTTTAGAATGATAAGTCAAAACATGTAATAATCAAAACAACAGTGGTGGCCGATGCTATACGTCGGGCAAAACTGTATAAGTCTGTCTAACTCAGACCGTAATGGCTATCATGTTACCAGGAAACCAAAACAACAGGCCATAGACGATGCTCTATGCTCCACCGAGAGACCCAGAATGAAAAGCAGCAACACAGCAACGCGATGTTAGAGTAAACTCATGCATTGGCATTGCTTCTATAATACGCTTATTTCGAAGCCAACACAACAGACCGGCTATATCTTGACAGCATTTCGCGCCGTTGGTTCGCAACACCAACGATTCTAAACGGTCATTAAATGTTCGCTCCCTATACAGAATTATTTATAAGCTGGTGTGGATGCCACTGTCACGTTACAGTCCTCTCACACAACGCCGTTGTCCTGCTTGTTAAACCCACGTTTATACGTATTTACCGCTGCGCATTCCTTAGCCTGCTAGTTGACGAGGATGCCGCAATCGCACGCATTTACGTAATCGACAACGTTCCCAGCTATTCATGGAATTGCCAACGTGTGTCGCGCGATGAATATAGGTCGCGTTACATAACGCCAGATACACGACCACGCCCAAGTGCTTAAGCATTCATTATTAAGCGACCACTTTAGCGACGTCGCAGCCAATGGCTGTGTTAGCCAGGCAACGCACTCTACATCCCCGATAGCCAACTATTAGGTCTAAAACCATTAGAAAGAATAGTCTTATAGAAGGCGCATTACAAGTTTCGCCATGGTGATTTTTCACCGGAGCCTGTCAAGCAGGCTATAGGCGACTTGGTCCGTTGATTGAGCCACAATCGCACGTAGGGCTTGGCTGTATCCCAAGCGAATCCACCTGCATGCGGGCCATTGGTGCAGGTGTCAAAATTTTACATTTCGAATTCGTTCTTCACGTCGCGACCGTTTTAAGTTTATATTATCTGTGTCAGCGAATCCTGATAAGCGACCTAAACTCCGTGCAAGAACTGTCACGTTTTTTGCCCAGCCTCGACACAAAAATTGACATTCGTAAACAGCGGCCAATAACGACAGACCTGCTGTACAGTACTGTAATAGACGCGATCAAACACACACACACACACACACACACACACTACGACACACACACACACACACACACACACACACACACACACACACACACACACCGCACGCACACACACGTAGCACCAAAACACACACACACACACCACACACAGCACACACGCACACACATAACGCACGGCACGCACACACACACGCACACACACGCACACACACACCCCACGCATACGGCACGCGACGCACATCACATCACGCACACACGAAGCGCGCGCGCCACACGTTTATGCACGCCCACACGCCACACACATACCACGCACGCAATCACGCACAGCACGCACAAATACGCACGCACGCACACACTCACGCGCGCACTGACACGCAGCACACGCACGCACGACACGCCCACGCACTGCACGCACGCACGCCACGCACGCAGCGCACGCACGCACGCACGCACGCACACACCACATAGCACACACACGCACACCACGTACGCGACGCAGACACATATATATATATATATATATCCAACCACACACACACAACACAACGCACACACACACCACACAGCACACACACACACACACACACACACACACACACGCGCGCGCGGCGCGCGCGCACGCACCTATACACACATACACATACATATACGTAGTTATATGCTCAGTTGATGTGTGAGGCGACGTATATTCGTAATAGTACCCCTGCAACGTTGATGTGCGGTGTCACCACCAAGCTCCTCATGGAGTTAATTCAGGGGGGAAATTTCACGTCTGGCATGCGTTTCGCTAAATTTATTTACGAAAAATGATTTGATTACTACAATGAAACGTGCATTTTGTGACGCCAGCTGCCGATTTTACTTCGAACAGAGTATTAAGAACAACAGCGGAGGCAAAGTAATACATGAGTCAACGTCTCCTAGTGAAACACGAGGAAATTCGTAAAGGTACCGTGGTTCGATGTGTGGAAAGGTGGATGAACTTTTTCTGTTCGTAGCTATTTTGCAATATAGCGAATCATGATTTTTTGAAGTTGGACAAGCGCGAGACGGATGGGACGGTAACGTTCACAAAAACACGTTCTGTTTCGATAAGAAACAATTGAAAATGAAATTCTACTGCACGGGTAACCGATAGCGGCTAAAGTAGAGAATTATACTCATTAAAGGCGAATTAGCACTATCATTAGTAACTACAGGGCTGGGACAGTAATACATCTGAATGACAGGTGTACGACCAAATTGAAAACAAGCACTTGATGACAAAAAGGTGACTGCAACCTGTCGCATGCAGGCATTCGCGCTGCCACAATAGCGTACGTGTAGAAACGACAGCAAGCACAGAGAGAGAGAGAGAGAGAGAGAGAGAGAGAGAAGAGAGAGAGAGAGAGAGAGAGAGACCGAGAGAGAGAGCGAGCGAGATAGCAGAAGAGAGTAGATAAGAAAGAGAGAGAGAGAGATAGAAAGAAGAAGAGCGAGAGGGAGAAGAGAGAGCAGAGAAAGAGAGAGAGAGAGTGGAGAAGGAGAGAGAGAGCAAGAAAGAAAGAGAGAGAGAGCGAGTGAGAGGAAGAGAGAGAGAGAAGAGAGAGAGAGAGAGAGAGAGAGGAGAGAGAGAGGAGAGAGAGGGAGGGGGAGGAGAGAGCCAAGAAACAAAAGAGAGAGAGAGAGTGGAGCAAGAGAGGAGAGAGAGAGTAGAGAAGAGAGAGAGAGAGAGAGGAGAACGCAACGCGGAAGAGACAGAAGACGAGAGAAAGAGGAGAGAGCAGAGCAGCAAGAGAGAAAGAGAGAGAGAGCACAGAGTAAGAGTACATAGAACAGAGAAGAAAGAGGAGAGGCAAGAGAGAGAGAGAGGCAGCAGAGAAAACAAGAGGAGAGAGGGAGAGAGAGAGAGGAAGAGAGAGATGGAGAGAGAGAGAGAAAGAAAGAGAGAGAGAAGAGAAGAAAGATAGAGTGTGTGAGCAAGTGAGGAGAGAGAGCAGAGAGAAAGGAAGAGGGAGAGGCGACGAGAGAGTGAGCAAGATGAAAGAGAGAGAGAGAGAGAGAGAGGAGAGAGAGCAGAGAAGAGAGAGAGATGAGAGAGAAGAGAGGATAGAGAGAGACGTGAGCAGAAGAGAGAGAGAGAGAGAGACGGAGAGAGAGAGAGAGGAAGAGAAGAGAGAGAGAGAGTATGAGAGAGGGGGGGAAAGAGAGAGAGATGAGAGAGAGAAGAGAGAGAGAGAGCAGAGAGCGAGAGAGCAGAGAGAGAGATAGAGAGAGAGAGAGCTGAGAGAGAGGAAGAGAGAAGAGAAAGAAAGAAAGAGAGAGAGCAGAGAGAGAGTGAGAGAAGAGAGAGGAGAGAGAGAGAGAGAGAAGCTTGTTGTTGTTCGGCGAAATTACTGCTTCTAAGACGCGGCCTTTGCCGATCACCTGAACACGCGCGCGTGAACACCCGGGCGTGGGTCACGGAACACGCGTGAACACACGGGCGTATGTTACGGCGTGTTGCACGGAGCACGCGTGAATGTTACTGATGACGAGCCGCTAGAATTAGTGACGATTGTACATGCGGCCGTGGCGCCATTACTAGTGTTTAACTTCCCGAATCATGTCGAAAAAACACGAATGGCGGTTAAACGCAATTACGATGACCATAATAACAAGTGAACAACATGTAGACGGACAGTGAGAGCGGTGGGTGTCATGAGATGGACCATTAGTTATAAACAGCAGCGGTTACATGGCGTGGTTTCCGGCGTACTTGATGATGCGCAGACGCGGTTTTAACGCGTGTAGAAAGTTTGCTGACGTATAGGTTCTATTACGGACGTCAGCTCACAGCACCCCTGAGTCACCTTAGGTGTAGGCATTAAATACATAATTGATACGGATCATGGAACAACCGATTGTTTTACGGACCAAATGCTTACAACGGTTTAATTAATGTCAACATCTAAAAATAGCATTTGCTGGGTAGCAATTTAACAAATTAAACGTTACAGTCGGTCACTATATCGTCGCTCGTCGGCAATTCGTCATGATTGATCAACATTGCCCGCCTTGAATATTTGCACGGCATACCCTCTGTAACGCTAAATAACAGAGTAACGTAAAACGATGTAATTTTTGTATTATTATAATATTGTTGATCTTCAGGTGAAAGAAATATACAAGAGAAATAGAGAGAAAGAAAGCGAGAGAGAGAAGGAGAAAGAGAGAGAGAGAGAGAGATGAGAAAAAATAAAACTATACATAAAAAATTTTATGCCATCGTCGAAAAATAAATTATATATTATTTCAAAATATGGGGTCGAAAATTTTCGCCATTTTTCGATTCTCACAAGTACTGCATTGTGGAAGACGCGATCCTGAGTTATGAAAGGCAATTCTCAAGAAAAAATATTTTTAACCTCGTAACTGCCGTTTATAGAAATATCGAACTACAACAATTAAGTTAGTTAAGAGCATGTTATTGCTTAAATTTAGCTTACTATATTAATTAAATTAAATGTGCCTTTTACGTATAGAAAATATTTTGGCATAATTGGCATGCAAGTGACCGAGATAACTATCTGGTATAAGAAAACGTGTAAACTGAACCTTAGCAAAAACGCCCGCCTAAACTTCATCACGTCTGTCCAATTTGCCGCATGGTGGATATTTATCAAAGGGTACTTTCAGGGAAAAGTGTGACTCATGGGCGAAGGATACCAAATACACGTATTTAAAATAATACCAGTTATGTATCTATGTGCGGAAAACCAACATCGTACTGTACGTACGGTTATTTGCTCCATCGTTCACCCTATTAGTTAATTGTTAAAACTTACTAAATTAATATCTCTAGCTTCCAACAACACACATACCCGGGTAATTCGTCATAACGTTCAAAATGGCGGACAGTTTGATTCACGTCACAGCTTGTAAGTAAAGCTGCTCTAGTACAAGGATTGCATTAATCACAAGATAATATTATGGAATTAGAGACCATTATTCAATGAAAGAGCAGAAAGCGTCAGAAAGCGTGTTAGTCTCCAACGCACGTATACGGGTAGCTCTCACTATTAGGGTGAAACCACGTAGGGTAAGCCTCTCACTATTAGGGTGAAACACTTAGGGTAGCTCTCACTATTAGGGCTGAAACCACGTAGGGGTAGCTCCACTATTAGGGTGAAACCTAAAAAATCTTACACATTATAATGCAAAATCCTAAAAATTAATGCCACAAACGGGTTTAAAGCACCGAGTTTATACATTAAGCTTCAAAGGGTGTAGTGTTAAAAATTCATGTGCCAGGAAACTCAACATATGGATGTATACTTGCGGCACCGTGATAGAATGATACAGGGTGTAACGCCCGTTCCAAAATTACACATGGGCGTCCCGTGTGCCCGAAGAACAAACATATACAATACTGAAAGCTGATTAGAATCGGATATAATTTTGTATATGTATGAAATATGAACTGAAATTTTGCATATCTATTTGAAAATAAGCTATTGTATGAACCATTGGTAAACACATGGCCTCGTCTCAAAAACCGCGCTATGTAGACCGCTAGAGATATTCGGTCTTCTCGAATCTGCTCTCTCGCGCAACAAAATTCAATACAAACATTTGTAGTTGTCTTCCTCCGATGAGCTTACAGCCGTTGTTACAGTTTTTCCAATTATGTTCTCCGTTTTTGAATAGTGCATTTTTTTCAGGGTCTTTCTACCACGACAAACCGACGTATTTGGAGACACACACACAACAAGTACAACACACACGCATTACGCACACACAACACGTCACACACACCGCGGCACGCACAAAACAGTATACACACACGCGCCACGCACGCACGCACCCACACACACACACACACACACAAAAGTGCACACACCGCGCACTGCACAAACACGTACACACCACGCGCACGCACACAACACGTACACACACACGGGCCAACCAACACACACACCACGCGCGCGCACACAGGCACACAAACACGTACACACACTCCCGCACGCACAAACACGCGATACACACACGCGCGCGCACACAGCACAACACGTAACACACACACGCGCACGCAGCAAACACGTATACACACACGCGCGCGCACACGCCACACACACACACACACACACACACACACACAACACAGCACACAAACACGTACACAAAAACACGCACGCAACAAACACGTATACACACACACTGCGCGGCGCACACACACAGACACACGTATACACACACGCGCGCAGCACCAAACACGTTACACACACCACGCCGCGCGCACACACACACACGCCACGTACAACGCACGTAACACACAGCACACACACACACACACACACACACACACACACACACACACACACACACACACACACACACACACACGTAAGAAAAGCCAATATAGACATATAAGCCTTCTATTGCGCTCAGCGTCGGAACATGCCGACTGCCGTCGCAAAGATACGATTGATATATACTTGCTGTTTTCCTCAGACATCGATCACGCTTGCTGTAGTAGAGGGTAAATTAGGTTGCCCATCTGTCCGCGCTCCTTTAAGGGGTTTTATTAAGTGCAGAGTAGTCTATTTGGCGACGAAACAACCTATTGCTAGTTCGATAATTCATCACATTGCGTTGCGTATGAGATTACTTATTTACCATAGGATGGTCGAATCATTGCTGGGTCAGGGCTGCGATTTGTCAATTAGACAAAGGCCTATATAAAGCGCGTGAAAAATAAAAGTGGCATTCTACACGTATTAGAGTATTAGTGGGAAAAAGTACCAAAGTGCATGTAAGTTTAAATACAGATGCAGTTATACCGCGAAATCCAGGAGAAAACATTGAGCGTTCAGAGGTTACGATTGCGTTCAGTAAATGGTTGGTAATATAATTATAGGGATACTGTGTAAAGAAAATTTTTTAGTTACGAAACAAGATGCTCCAAATTAACATTTTGTTTTAAATGTAGAGTCGTATTACATGTAGTATAAGAATTTAGTAATAAGAATACAATACGTAATATTTCTAGTATGAGAATTCAAGTTATAAGAATACAGCAAGTAATATTCTCTAGTATAATAATACTACCATGTACTCTAACAAAGCGTATAGCAGCTCGCGTTAAGGAGACTTGGTAGTACCAGGAGGGATGAAAACAAAATTGTGCTTTTATTTACGCTTAATAATATTTCGAATAACAATGAATTAACTTAAATTACAATATTTTTTAATTTTTAATCACATTTATTGTTTAACTACAGCCATCTAGACGTAGTTTCCGTATGCACATATCCCGCGCCATTTTTAGATTTTATAAGTTTCTTAACACAGTTTATTAAACATGTGAAATTATATATATATATATATATATATATATATATACTACA
>NW_014581080.1:9229-12634 GCF_000485595.1 Priapulus caudatus
TACTATATATATATAAATATATACTATATATATAGAGAGGAGACGAGAGAGACAGAGGAGAGACGACCGAGAGAGAGAGAAAGAGGCGAGAAGAGAGAAAGAGAGAGAAGAGAAGGGAGAGAGAGAGTCACAGTTTTTAATAGATCCGTTTACGCACCTACGGTTCATGATTCTGTGATTGAAAATGGATGGAGGCTGACTTAGGGAAGATCGTAATACGGAAAACTGCGTGTTCAGCATACCGGCATTCAGTCAGTTAAGATAGGTGTTACCAGCTCATATCTCTATTAATTGTGAAACAGCGACTCGCAACCTCAGTATGTGTTCAGTTGTTTCTTCTGACTAAATTTATCCAAATTAACTGCCATACTCCTCGTAGATAATTATTTCCATAATATAATAATAATAATAAGATGAATAAATAATAATTAATAATACGACAGATGCCACTGTCGGTTTGTGGCCTGTTACCGACGCTCTGCTCGTTGTCGTTACTTGCTATTTTATTAACTTATTAACGAATGCCGGGATTTCAGTTCCCACTCTCTGTCGGTCGCGCGCTCCACCTCACTCTTTGTGGGCAATAAACTATGACGGTGTTATTGAATGTTTAAGGTAGCGCCAGATTTTCGTCGCTCTCTCTGGCCCAGCTCATCAGATCTCCAACGCTCTCTCGCGCTCTCGGTATGTGGAACTCTTCCTAGAATGCTGTAAAAGTCCCCTAATGATTATTTCTTTTCTATTATTATTATATAGCGGACAATCCATTTGGTAGTTGTCTCGGCAACGGCGTTACTCTCTCAAATCCATAATGTTACCTTCGGACCTCCGGTTCTTCGATCTCATTTTTTCTCAATCCACAACGCCAGAAACCCCTCCTTAGTTACGCAACAAGACACGATAATTGTATTCTATAACACCGCAAGCAATCGCTATCTCACGCTCATCTCTGCGTTAACGCCTGCCAGTTTACGTTAATATCTAAACTCAGGGAAAGACAGAAAAATGTCGCCTTCTGATTGTGCGTATATTTCCCTTAACGACTGCAGTGATGTTGTACGTGAGAGAGGAAGAAGAATAGACTCTGCGTGCACAACTAGTAGCATGCCGACGCGAGTGAGACCGAGGATGGAGTAAAAGTGCCAGTCGGAAGAGAGAGAAAGACCAGGGCCAGACAGAGAGAGCGAAAATATGAGAAAGAGAGACAGACAGAGAGAGAGAAAGAGAAGAGGATGGAGACAGAGGCATGTGGAAAAATGAGGGGGTGGGGGGGCTGTAGGAAAGAGTTAGGAATACAGAGAGGCAGATAACAGAGAGATGAGAGAGATGAGAGAGATGAGGAGAGAGAGACGAAGAGGAGCAAGAGAGACGGAGAGAGATGCGCGCGAGAGATTAATTCAAGCCACTGATGCAAGTCAATCTTACTCGCTTTAAGTATGAGTAACGCCCTCCCCAGTTCGAATACCAGCTAATGCTGGTGCGTACACCACGCACGTGCACCGAGCTACATAATTGTTTTTAAGCGCTGCCAATGGGCATGTGCGCACTGAGGCAGGTTAAGGGTGGACCGACCGGTGCAGCGATAATAACCACTAAACGGTCAGTTAGTTGTGGCTGCTGGCCACGCGAACAGTAGGATCAAACAAGACGCCCCGTAGACACTGTCGCCGCGTGCGAAAAATCGTCACATATTGTTTATACGGGTAAGATTATTATGAATGCTAAAATAAATATTCCTGTATCGAATAACTAGATAATAATATAATTATTATTATTATATGTTATTATTGTTATTCATTATTATTATGTATTCATATATTATTATTATTATGGTATTACTTAGAATAACAGAAAAGTTTCTATAGTGATAATTTTTTTCCTTTTCAAATTATTGCATGGTCATTGGTATACTCTATATATATACTAACACACACACACACACACACACACACACACACACACACACACACACACACACACACACACACACACACTTACATTATACCCTAACCCTAACCCTAACCCTAACAGGCAGCAGCAAGCAAGGCATGGCATGGCATGGCAGGGACGAGCATGCATGGCGGACTCGCGCGCGTGCACAACACTGGTAGCAACAGCGCGCTACGTAATTAGTACCGGTCTGTTAATTACGTAATCGGCTCAGCTGTTCAAAGAGAGCGCCGAGGCTGTTTTGATAGCGATAGGCCTTTAGAGAAACACCGCCTCACTTGCTTATGCGGCGGTGTTCTTCTATGTCTGCCGCGATCACGTAGCTAGTAACGTAACCACAGAAGGGACAAGCGTATATATCCTCTACATTCGCGATAAGTTAGAACTCTAGGGAGAACGCACGCGATTACATCAATCACGCGATAGATTAACGTAGTACACAACATTTGTACGCGAAGTCTGTTGTCTTCTTTTATGAAAATACTCAGTAATGCAGTACTGCTGTTACTGTTACGTTATCACTGCTAAGGAGATGCGTAGAGGTGACGATAGAGGACGCTGACACACGCCTGATGACGTCATTCATTAATGTGATACTGGCCGATACCGTTAGAACCATATATGACACATCGCATCCCTCACTCGCACACACCCCACGCGCAAACATTATAAAGTTACTGCTGTGGTTCGTGTAGTGCATGTGAAATCTAGGAAAATTAATCATATTATATATATATCAGGAGTGAATAATGACAAATTGTCATTATTGACATTTGTCAATGACATTTGACAATTGACATTTGTCACTATTAACTCCTGATATATATATATATATATATATTTATACATTTATATATAATATATATGCAGTATAAAATAAATGCGTGATTGTAAGGGAAACATCAAGTTTTGTGGACTTTTAAGGAAACCCGTGTTGCCCGAGACCGGTGGTCGAGCGTACCATTAGTTTTTCAGGGGCCCGTTGTCAGAAACATCGTAAAGTTAATGCTAAAGTTAATGCTAANGTTCGATGCGTGGAAAGGTGGATGAACTTTTCTGTCGTAGCTATTTTGCAATATAGCGAAATGATTTTTTGAAGTTGGACAAGCCGCGAGACGGATGGGACGGTAACGTTCACAGAAAACACGTCTGTTCGAATAAGAACAATGAAAATGAAATTCTACTGCACGGGTAACCGATAGAATAGTACCCCTGCAACGTTGATGTGCGGTTGTCACCACCCAGCTCCATCATGGAGTAATTCAGGGGGGAAATTTCACGTCTGCATGCGTTTCGTAAATTTATTTACGAAAAATGATTTGATTACACAAGAAACGTGCATTTTGTGACGCCAGCTGCCGATTTCATACTCAACAGAGTATAAGAACAACAGCGGAGGCAAAGTAATACATGAGTCAACGTCTCCTAGTGAAACACGAGGAAATTCGTAAAGGT
>NW_014581081.1:0-2232 GCF_000485595.1 Priapulus caudatus
CTCTCGCTCTCCTCTCCTCTCCTTCCTCTCGCTCTCCTCTACCTCCTCCCTCTCCTCTACGCTCGCCTCTCCTCTATTTCCTCCTCTCTCGCCTCCTCTCCATCCTCTATCCTCTCCTCTCCCATCTCCTCCCTCGCTCTCCTCTCCTCCTCCTAATCTCTCGCTCTACCTCCTCCTCCTCCTCCTCCTGCTCGCTCTCTCTCTGCTCCCTCTCTCTTCCTCCTCCTCTCTCCACTACGCTCTCCTCTCCTCTCCTTCCTCTCGCTCCTCTCTCACTCCTCCCTCCTCCTCTCGCGCTCCTTCTCTCCTCCTTCCCTCTGTACTCCTCCCTCCCTACTCTCGCCTCGGTTCCTCTCCTCCTTACCGATCCTCTACGCTTTCCTCCTCCTACCTCCTCCTCCTCTACGCTCTCCCTACTCTTCTCTTCCTCTCCTCCTCCCTCCTCCCTCGCTCTCCTTTCCTACCTGACCATATCCCTCTGCGCTTCTCATACCTCGTCCCTCCTTCTCTCTGCTCTTCCTCTCCTTCTGCCTTGCCTCAGCATCTCCTCTCCATATCCTCCTCCTCTCGCTCTCCTTCCTCCCTGCCTTCCTCTCTCGCTCTCCTCCTCCCTCCTCGCTCTCTCTCCTCCTCCCCCGTTAGCTCTCCTTCCTCCTCCCTCTCATCCCCTAAGCTTCCATCTCCCTCTCCTTCCTCTCTCCTCCCTCCTTCCTTCTCTCCTCTTCCTCCTGCCCTAGCTACACTCTCTTCTACCTCATTCTTTCTCTCGTCTCCTTCCTCCCCTCCTCCCTCTCCTCCCTCTATCCCTCTCCTTCACCCACTGCGCACACCCACAGACGATCCTTGCCGTCAGCCCCGAATCAGCGGTTCTTGATGTCGCTCGGCGATGCCGATGGCTTGCGGAACAGTGCAGTCTTATCCGACTAGATCTCCTACGCCGCTTCCTTCGTGAATTGAGCATGAACATGCCTTCTCGGAGTCGCCACCAACCTGCGGGGGGGAGGGCGTGACGCGGATCAAGAGAGATCAGAGAGCGATACGAGATCGAGAGATCGAAGATCGAGATATTCGGGTCGAGAGATCGAGAGAGACGGGAATGGGAGAATAAGAATAGAATAGAAATAGAGATTAGAGATAGATTGAGGGGGGAGAGGAGATAGGGGAGAGAGAGGCGGAGGCAAGAGGGAGACAGAGAGAGGGATGAGAGGGGGAGGGGAGAGGACGAGGGGATAGGCTGCGAAGAGGGAGAGGGGAGAGAGAAGAGAAGGAGAAGCGGAGGGAAGATGGAAAGACAGAGAAGGAGAGCGACGATGGGAGAGAGGGAGAGAGATGGGGAGAAGCCGAGATGGAGGCGACGAGTAGGTGATAGTCGAGAAGGTGATCGCGTGATCGGCAGGGGGATGATGGCGGAAGTAAATAAAAACAAGAAATTGTTGAGAAAAACAATAATTTTTCGAATAAAAACAAATCTGTTTTCACTTATTCCTGACAGTATATATCAATTTTTGTTTAGCATAAACTAAATCGAACTGCGCAAATTTTCAGGATTATGTGAGTAAAGGTCTCTATTGATATACTCCTGATATTTTTAGTTCTTATAGTTCTGATTTTTAGTCCCATTAGTTTACGAGGTCTTCATAATAGCATAAGTTACAATATAATTAATAATATAAGTAATATTATATTAACGCAGGTAAATAAAGCGATCACGTCGCACTACCTTACTCCTGGCGTAATATGTCAACCGGTCGGTATAGTGACACGTGTAAATAGGTGTACCTGCTCGTGGGTACATTCTAGGGTTAATTGCAGGTGTGCGTACAGGTGTAGCTGCACGCTGACGAGGCTACACGCCCTCTGGCGGTAATTAAGAGCGTGTTTTATCACCTATGTGCCGGATGTGACGCACGAGCGTGCGTTACTAGTGGTTGCTGACCTCGAGGGCCGCGAAGAAGAAGTCCTTAATTAAGCTCGTNCTCCTCTCTCCTCCTTCTCTCGCTCTCCTCTCCTCCTCCTCCTCCCCTCCCCCTTCCCCACTGCGCACACCCACCAGCCGATCCTTGCCGTCAGCCCCGATCAGGTTCTTGTGTCGCTCGGCGATGCCGATGGCAGCGACGTGCAGCTTGCCGTAGATCTCCTCCCCTTCCTTCGTGTTGAACATGAACATGCCTTCTCCGGAGTCGCACCACCTGCGGGGGGAGGGTGACGGAGATCAAGAGAGATCGAGAGAGA
>NW_014581081.1:3691-4216 GCF_000485595.1 Priapulus caudatus
TCTCTCTCTCTCTCTCTCTCTCTCTCTCACACACACACTCGCTCTCTCCATTCTCTCTCGCTCTCTGTTCTCGCTCTCTCTTCTCTCTCTCTTTCTCTTTCTCTTTCTCACGCCGCCTCGCTTTCACCATAATCTTTTCTTTCATTCGCTCTTTTCTCTTCCCACTCGTTACTCAATTGTTCAATTTTATATTCAGTTGTAATTTATAATCGTAAAGAAAGTATTTAAAAAGTGCCAAATTTTTTAACGCGAAAAAGAACGAGACGTGGTTTAATTCTCTCATATGTCATCATCTATATACGCACATATCGTAAGGCACTATATACGGAAGGAAATACTCGTAATGACGGCGAATCGACAGTATGACAGCAAATATGCCATATTTTCTCAATTTTCGCAAAGGTGACCAAAACACTCCCAATTTGTAATAATTTCCACGGACCACAAGTCGTTGCGTTAAAAATAACTCTTTCTCTCTCTCTCTCTCTCTCTCTCTCTCTCTCTCTCTCTCTCTCTCTCTCTCTC
>NW_014581081.1:5480-6442 GCF_000485595.1 Priapulus caudatus
GAGAGAGAGAGAGCGAGAGAGAGAGAGAGAGAGAGAGAGAGAGAGAGAGAGAGAGAGAGAAAGAGAGCGTGTGTGCTTAGAGAAGCGGAAGCCGCATATAATCATAATCAAGATGATTGAAAAATCATCATGGCGCATTCGTTTAAAACTAGCTGCGTTTTGACAGTCGACGCGTTTTTAAACATGGCGATTGTTATGAACAGTACGACGATGGCAGCGTACGTGCGTGCGTTTCGGTTTCACACATTTTACTCGGCCACTGGGTCGCTGCGCGTCTGCGTGTGGCGTCACGTGATTCGCTTTCAGCGCCTCCTATTGGCAGACCGCACGACAAAAACCTTTCTCGTGGAAAACGCAAATATCGCATTATTCGATTACCTAAATCGATCTCGTCGAATCGTTGGAGAAATATGGATCGCGAAGGAGACTAGCGAAAGTGGGTACCGCGTCGCGTCATCGATTTATAGATTTATTGGGTTATCAATCAAGGCGTCGCGACGTGATCGGCATTGTGGTAGAAATTCTCCTGATTTCTTTAGAAATGTAAGAAGGCGTATAATCGTCTGGCGTTACTCATTCAATGCGAGAGTGTTCATATAGCGGCACTTCCTGATACGCTTCGTACAGTTTCTTTGTGTGAAAAGGAAATAAGAAAGAGAGAAAGAGAAAGAATAAAGGAAATAAAGAGTGTGACGGCCAGACCTTGGCGGGTGACGGCGGCGGCGGCGGCAAAGTTTTTTTGCGTTGTTATTAGGTTGTTACACTGACGGCTGGTGTGCGTTGTGCGGTGGAAGTCTAGGATTGAAGTGGGGAAGGAAGGGTGGGGGGCAGAGTGAGAGTGAAATGCTATGTACAGAGAATCGCCATGGGGTGGCGTGTAATGGGGAAGATGATGACGGACGCAGGTGAGCTAGATAGAGAGAGAGAGAGAGAGAGAGAGAGAGAAGAGAGAGAGAGAGAGA
>NW_014581081.1:9052-9813 GCF_000485595.1 Priapulus caudatus
TAAATAAATAAATAAATAAATAAATAAATATAATTTTGAGTAATAATATCGAAGATAGATGGCCTCACCACATATGTGCTCGTCTGATGAAGACTGCTTGAATTTGACAGACGCCATCCATTCTGTTTTCAACGCTTCCAACCAGTCGACGCATTCGTCCTCTGAAATGCGGAAACCAATATCACGCTAAAACACTGGCGACATTGAAGGAAAGAGAAAGCGAGAGAAGGAGATGCGTGCTTGGGTTACAAACCGGCTATACGGCTGCAGCTTAACTCAGTGCTCGAAAATCGACGAGTGACTAATTGAGCTGTCTGGGTGGGATAACACCCCCTAGCCCCCGTAGATATTGTTGCTAGCTCGGTCAAGTTATACCCGTTTATATGTGGTTGTCGCGCGTGCACGCCGAAACGTCAGCTTTCGGGGCATTTCGCTCCTAACCACAGTCTTTAGCAGGTTCTACACGCCAGACGGATAGGTTAATTTCTGTTTTCTGTTGAAGTGACATCGTACCACTTTTGCACTTTGAGTGGCAGTTATACAATAAAGCCACTTCTATATAGAACGGTCACCTAGCTGTCTGTCTAGAAAAGACACCTTTGTGCGTCGGTTGTTTTTGGTGTTTCGCTTGAGTAAGTGGTACACGTTATATATACATATACAGAAATGCATACATAAATAAATAAATATTTATATACGAGTGTGTGTGTGTGTGTGTGTGTGTGTGTGTGTGTGTGTGTGTGTGTGTGTGTGTGTGTGTG
>NW_014581081.1:9823-11716 GCF_000485595.1 Priapulus caudatus
TGTTTACATCAGGAGTGAATAATAACAGATTATTATATTTATTATATAATTGATTATTATAATCCATTATTATTTATTTACTCCTGTTTACATGGTATACGTTTTACATATTTACATGTTTACATCAGGAGTGAATAATAACAGATTATTATATTTATTATATAATTGATTATTCTAATCCATTATTATTCGCTACTGTTTACATATGGTATATGTTTGACATGTTCACATGTTTACACGTTTACATGGGCCCCTGATGTAGCAATGTATGGGGTTGAAGGCAGCACATCGCGGGATACAACCATCAGGGGTACCCGTCGTCAGAAACAAAATTAGTCTTAACATTAGTCTCAACATTACCATTCTCTCGTGGAACATTTGGCAGAACCTGATGAAATTACGCGAGTTCCTCGCACGCCAGTGTTTATATAGAGGTACAGTCTACGAGAAAATGTTAATGTTGAGAATCATGTTAAGGCTAATGTTAAGACTAATGTTAAGACTAATGTTAAGACTAATGCTAAAGGCTGCTGCCAGCCGCACGCAAACCTGAAACAACCGCCATACGGACAACCACACCACCGATCATACATGGTTGGCCATCGTACTCAGAAATAATTATTTTTACCGCGGTAAAAACAATTAAACCGCGGTTAAATTATATTGTAACACGACCTTCTATTGGCTAAAAGGGCCATAATTTAAACGCGGTAGAATTATTTTGGCCGTACGCCGGCTAACGTTAATCGTCCACCTACCCCGAGCGTCCTGCTCTTGATTCGCACGTAACCCTGCTTAGCGACGTCGTCGAACTCCGCCTCCATTTTCAGGAAGGACGGTAGTTCGTTATCGCTCCAGCAGAGGTCGCCGTCGACGGGGCGCTGAGCGTTGCAGACGAGACGTTTCAACATGCACGTCTTTGCGACCGATTCGATCATAGGGGCGGCGTTGAGGACTCGAACCCGATGTTTCCGTGTTCACTCGGGTTCGATACCCGGTGACGTCGGCGCTGCGACAGTTGGGCCTTCTCAAAAGACGCGTCTGCGAAGAAAAGAATAAATGATTATGAGATATATTCCATGCAGAGAACGCGGCACACGGAGTATAGGGCAGCAACGGTTTAAACCACGTGCGCGCGCATACTCGCACACACTAACGCATGAGCGCACGCACACGCGCACGCACACGCGCACGCACACGCACACACTAACGCACGAGCGCACGCACACGCGCACGCACACGCACACACTAACGCACGAGCGCACGCACACGCGCACGCACACGCACACGCTAACGCACGAGCGCACGAGTGCACGCACACGCTAACGCAGGCACGCACGCCCACGCACACATGCACGCACGCACAAACACACGTGCACAGAGTGATACGGACGATGAAATATCTTCGAAAGTTAAAATAAATCCACAGAGATTGCACTCTCAGCTGACCTAGCTGAGACTCAGCCACAGACACAATAGCGCAGTAGGCGACCGGTAACTCCTTCATCTGATGCTCACAGGTAGTTATATCATAGATAATACACACACAGGTAAATACAGACACAGGTGATGCACACAAACAGGTAAATAACAACACGGGTGATACACACATGTAAATAACAACACGGGTGATACACACATGTAAATAACAACGCAGGTGATACACAGGTACATAACAACACGGGTGATACCACACACACAGGTAAATAACAACACGGGTATACACACATACAGGTAAATAACAACACGGGTGACACACACACAGGTAAATAACAACACGGGTGATACACATACAGGTAAACAACAACACATGTGATATATACACAGGTAAATAACAACACGGGTGATATACACAGGTAAATAACAACACAGCTGATACACACATACAGGTAA
>NW_014581081.1:13975-14597 GCF_000485595.1 Priapulus caudatus
CAACACGGGGTGATACACACACAGGTAAATAACAACACGGGTTACACACATACAGGTAAATAACAACACGGGTGATACACACACACAGGTAAATAACAACACGGGTGATACACACATACAGGTAAATAACAACACGGGTGATACACACACACAGGTAAATAACAACACATGTTATACACACACAGGTAAATAACAACACGGGTGATACACATACAGGTAAATAACAACACGGGTGATACACACACAGGTAAATAACAACACAGCTGATATACACATACAGGTAAATAACAACACATGTTATACACATACAGGTAAATAACAACACGGGTGATACACACAGGTAAATAACAACACGGATGATATACACACAGGTAAATAACAACACGGATGATATACATACAGGTAAATAACAACACGGGTGATACACATACAGGTAAATAACAACACGGGTGATACACACACACACAGGTAAATAACAACACGGGTGATATACACACAGGTAAATAACAACACGGGTGATACACATACACAGGTAAATAACAACACGGGTGATACATACACAGGTAAATAACAACACGGGTGATATACACACAGGTAAATAACAACACGGGTGATACACACA
>NW_014581082.1:0-12621 GCF_000485595.1 Priapulus caudatus
TCTCTGGGCAAGGTGAAGGTGATCATAAAGTATAGTGCAGGCACTTGTTTTTGAACCTGTTGCTCAATCCACTGTTGGGATTCATGGTGCTGACAATGCGGGCAATTGCGATGACCACAGGAATGCGGAACCAGAACCTGATGATCACAGTCTGAACAGGACACCTTCATCATTGGGCTGTAGTCTGACCGGCAATTTTTTAAAGCCGCCAAGGCTTTTAACTGACTGGGTAAGATTTTACCTTGATAAGTCTTTAAGAAATCACGCTCAAATTGATCAATAATGGAGGAAAAATGCGCACGCTTCAATGATCAATAAGAGGCAGGCATCATCAAAGTCCCCAAACTGATCATCAATAAGCCTATCCATCAAGAGGCCATTTAATCTTAAGTCGGCATCCTGCTGGGAAACTGAGGTTAAAGTGCGTGTACTTATGCGGTAGTCAGTAAACTGACCTGACCAAGAATAGCTTGAAGTTTCCAAAATGCTGACACCGTTCGAGCTAGTGTGCGGTGGCCAAAACTTGTGGTCTCATAGAATGCTTGAAGCAGGGTCTTTTTTTTTATAAGCCCATATCCCGAACACGGCAAGCCATGGTCACCTTGGACGCACCCATGTCTCAGATGGGAACTTGCAGATGGGCTTTGTCTTTAACCGCTTTTTAACGCATTAGGGAATAATGAACGTGGGATGCCTGGTGTAATCGCAGAAGCCGGCGCACACCACAGGGTATAGTGAAGGCAGTGCGCCACAATCGATCTGTTGTTTCCTTTGGGCATTGCGAACCATGCACTCGCCATCGCGGTCTTTTGTCAATATCCACACCTGTAATCGAAGCCTTCACCTAAGCGTAAAACATGCTGTAAAGCGTGAAAACAGGACACGGTAGTTAATTTTCGGGGGTGGCTTGAATAACTGTTGTGAAACTTCGTCAGATGGTTACAATATCAGGGAGCGTTTAGTTTTAGCGCGGCTTTAATACACAAGGTATATTGATTCAGGGCTTCTTTAAAACATCGATATAAAAAACGCTGTCATCCATATAAGATCCTGTTTGACGGCCCACTCCACGAAAGCCGTTTCATCGCAAGTATGAATCTAACCAGTAACTGCTCTTCGAAATAGAGTCTCTATCTGGTAATTCAAATACGCCGATCGGCGTATAGCGCAGGGAAATAAGCCTCGAGCGTTTTAGGCGAAAGCCCGCAGCTTAAAGCAGTTTGACAGTGCAGTGAGTAGATAATGGATTGAATTGTCTCATCGGTTGATGGTGTCATTGGGTTGTAACCTCGTTGATTTTTAAGAGATTTCGCAACTTACTTTCAAACTCACCTGAGGCGAAAGAGGTTAACACTAATTTATGATGAGTGGTTTCTTCCGACGATAGCGCCTTCAGTCCAACAAAAACATTGCACTCGGAAAACAACCAAAGTCTGGTACGTTCCCTCCGCGCCGCTTTGTTTTTCCCTGGTGATAGTTGCGCGTTTTGGCTTATCAAATAAAGGACTTACAAATTGGCTAAAATACATACTAAAACAGATACTACAAACTATTTGATGCATAAAAGTGAAGGAGGCACATAGCATAAATTCTATTTAGAATCATCCTGGTTTGCATTTGCCATTATAGAGGATAGGCTTCTTCTGCCACTCGGCAATCAGGCGGTACTACTACATGCAAAATAAAAAATTTTCATTAGAATGCATGGTCCTAAAAAATGAAGAAATTAAAAAAGAAACAGATAAACAGAGAAACCTTTTAAGCATACTTGCAATGAGCTATATGGATTAAGGTAAAAAAACATTGTTAAGTAGAACCGCAATTTTGTTAATGCATGCACAATGGCAGAAGGAACGCCAATCTATTTCGATGTATTTTAAAAACAGCTATTACAAAGTATACTGCAAAATACTTTAATAAATAGAACTTTGTATATGCAGCACGCGCTTTCCTAAAATACCGTGATAAATCCCAGGCGCCTTAACATAAAAATTCACCTCCGCGAACATAAATTGGGCCGTTAGGGCCCATGAAGATTTGAGTTTACTTACTATGAAAGGCTATCGAGACATCTTATAAAGGCCTATAGATCAGTCGAGACTAGAGCTGGTGGGCCGGTATTTTTGACAAACTTAGGTTTGAACTGGATTATGAAACTGAGGGGTTTGAGCCTTGGATTAGTATACGTGAGGTACGGTATTTGCCGATTTCTGGTTGCCTCAGCTAGCATTGTTGGTTGAAGGTTAAGGGGCCGTCGCCGGCGACAACAGCAGAGATAGGAAAAAGCATTTCTATTGAGTGTGCGAATCAAACGAAGCTTTAGTTTGGCAAGGGTAGATTAGACAGAAAAGTTGTTTTTAGGAAATCATATGAATGGGAGTGGCGCCGGCATAAAGGTTTTATGATGAAATGTTCGCTGCGTGAAGCTTGGATACGTGCGAAAACCAAAATCATTGATCATTACTCTTATGGATTGGTTTTGAAACGACTTAGCATTATTTATTCCAGTAAAAATTTCCCGAATCAAAACTGGGGCTAGGATAATGAGGAACGACGTAGAAGGAAGTGGAGTAGATCAAACAATATTACTCTTTCAAACTGCATTCTAAACCTCACCCTAAGTATGCAGCTCGCGGTCGTTATGAAAGAAAAGTCTTTGATGGCTTCTCGATATATGGGAGAGATAGCTTTGGCTTTGAGCCGAATGCACGGGGAAACTATTCATTTCCATTGGCTTACCAATGCCAGCTAAATCTGAAGATTTTGAGCCTGGTGAGAAAGGTCGATAAAAAGTCCTAATATGTATTCAAAAGGAGGTATTTTTCCTCTGAATTTAGGCTGTTAGCGTCACTGAGATATCCCGACAAGATCTGTTGACTTGTTGGCGGCGGAGGGAGTCTCTAATATGAATTTAATTAGCAACTATTTTGCTTTACTTGCCCAGTGTTTTCAACATCTTTGTCTGGTGTGCGTGGGTTGAACATTGTGACTTATGAGCCAAGTTAAGTGCCACAACAATAATTCAGATACAGGTGGTTATATAATGCGATACAGTGGGATCAGATGCAGCCATTTATTTTAGGTGGCTGGATTTAATGTTTATTGCAATAACTGGCGATATTCGTATGAGCTAGAAGACAAAGGTGGGCGTTGGATTGTGACTGTAGACTGAGATGAAAATTATGAATAACTAACATACTTTATAAATAAAATGGAGAACCTACGGGAATGTGAAGGTATTTTGCCTATTACAGCTTTAACAAAGGAATGATAATAACATATCCATGGGTATTCCTGTGACATTATTAGGTATATTGAATGGAATTATCATCACGGTCAATCAGACGAAGGATGCGGGCTGAGATAATATTTAGAAGAACTAGGTAATTTTAAACTGTGAAGAATTGACTCTAAACAAGCATGCTATGGTTGTCAATATCTGAATTTTCAAACTTCATGTTTTGGATCCCACATGGACGCCATCTCTAACCAATCATGAATTTAGGATCACAATCATTTTTCTTAACCACAGGCGATAATCGCTACTTTCTTTTGGTTTACCTGCGGCAATTTTGAGTCGCTGATAGGCTGCTTTAAAAACTTGGCGGTTGCACTGCATGGCCGAATCATAGCCATGTTACTTACGGTTCTATTTTATGAGCTGCCTCGCGGATCATTCGCGTTGCCTTTTCGTAGAATACACGCTTCTCTATTAATGCGCGTGCACACCAATAAAGCGGAAGCCTGCTTGTTCGTTATTGGTAGCCCAATTCAGGCATGTCACCTCAAGGAGATAAATGCTGACGAACATTACCAACCCCTGCTGCTTTGAATGAGGTCATTTTTCTCGCTTTGTAATCTTCACATTCTATCAATTAGATTTCGAAATGTTTTATTTTCTATTTTTTACCAGTTGATTGCTGAGAACGCCGTTAGCATGGTTTAATTGTCTATTGGCTGATTTCTTAGGCATAATTTGAAGACGAGTTTTTCTCCATGTTTGCGATTGGTTTTTTTTATATTATTAGCTGCGACGTCTCGATAATAATCGCTCATTTAATTGCATAATTTTCAGGCTTGCAGCGTTGAACAACGCTGGTTTAAATCGCTTCCGAAATTGTGCAATGAGCTTGTGGCATCTAGCTTGTCGCTTTTTTGCGCTAAACGTCGATCTTGTCCCCAGCCAAATTTCTTGATATGCGCGGGTGTTGGCGAACAAACAAAGGGTAAGTTGGCTTTAGGAACAAGCCATAATAAACCATATGTTCGAGTCGACCAGTCGCTTCAATTTACTATTCGAGCTGGTTTATTTCTAATCTCTGTTATCGCCTTTTTCAACCACCTTTCATCCATTCGAAACGGTGAAGAAAATATCAAAGGGCGAATGTAAATATCGAGATTTGGGTTTTACCTGGATGTCGACACTAATATTGATTTCATTTTATTCTTTTTCGCATTCATAATAAGCTTAAACTCCGGCCTTGCTATTCAGGCCTCGAGGCCCAGTTGACTATTCGAGCTGTTAAAAAATCTAAAGGGTCAGGTCTTTGATTTTATGCATTAACCTCTGCTCCCTAATACTTTACCAATATTATAATATTCTGAGATCGGAAACAATGCGCCAGACCGCTTAGACTGAAATTCAGGCGCACTTTTATCATGTCACTTCAAGAGGAGATCGCACGTGAGCGATAATATGAAAATGATGTCGACAGGCAGGATTCCTAACTGTACTGGAAAGCGGTTTGCAGTACCTATACTGGGTCTGTCTGTTACTTGCCTCTACTCATAGAAACCCCAGATGCCAATTTGACCAAAGGCATGCGTCAACTTAACGGCGTCTATACACAAACCTACAATCGGCATCACAGCGTAACAGGACATGTATTTCAGGGACGCTATAAAGCCATACTGGTAGAAAAACAAAACTATCTGCTCGAATTGTCGAGATATCTCGTGCTTAATCCTGTGCGTGCCGGCATGGTGCGGTCGGCTAAAGACTGGCCGTGGAGCAGTTATCGTGCAATGACCGGGCAGGTTACACCGCCGTCCTTTTTATATGTCGACTGGATACTCTCGTCATTTGCCAAAAAGAAAGCCATAGCGATTGAAGGTTACCGAAAATTTGTTAGTGAAGGGCGAGGGCAACCAGGCCCCTGGGAATCGCTAAAGAGCCAGGTGTTTCTAGGGAGTGATGATTTTGTAGAGAAGCTAAAGTCGATGCACGATGGAGAAAAAGAACTGAGTGAAGTGCCATCATCACAGATGCGCCCAAAACCCAAAGAGCTCTCTTATTATGATTCATTGAATGAGGATCGTAATACAGTGATAGTTAGTGCTTACCGCAGTGGTGGGTACACGTTGAAAGAGATTGGGGACTATTATAGTTTGCATTATTCAACGATCAGTGGGATATTGAGTAATCATAAATCAAAGACCTGACCCCATGTTCCACCCCATGTTCCCCATTCTGTAAAAAACCAAGAAAGAATTTGCTTTACCGTGCTGTTATCCGGAGATTTCTAATTGGCCCTGTAGTTCGCTCTGGTTTGGGCGCGGTGTTAACGAAGTCGGGCTTTTTTATTGGAGTAACTGCGCAGCCCTGTTCACCGTATCAATGTCTTTCGCTGCTTCGTTACAGGCAATCTTGGGCAAGGCTGCGTGTCGTTGTTTTTAATAAAGTGATGCGAGCAGCCCGAATCACCTTGTCAATCAATTTAAGTTGCCTGGAAGAATCGTTGTGCGGGATAGATGCGCATGGACACCGAGTTTATTGTCGGGGTATTTTGGTGACATGAAGTTGATTCAGTTTGTCATTATAACTATGCAATAATTTGTCGATCAGTGCGTTAAGCGGTATAAAAGGTTGGTTCGCAGAGCAATAATCAGTACTGCTTCTGTAATTGTCCTGCAAATATTGAATGCCGGATCGAATGGAGCTTCCCATGCCTTCTTGGGCCATTGTTCGTTTTGTACAAAATACTAACATTGAAAGTTGTCGAGCTTTGCGTTTAATGGCCAGCATGCTGCGCCCATCCTACAGTCATCCCCCGGCAAATGCAGAGATAGAAGCTGTTTCTGGCTGCATGTGCAATCAATGGACTGCCCGATAATCGAGTAGTTTGGCTTCGGCCTGCCCTAAGTCGACGACTGCCACAGCGGCAAGGAGTAAATAGCAGGCCTATATTTTTTGCGGGCATCTATGCCATTTCTCACATGTTAGCTTTAATCATACCCATAATTAAAAACCTAGAAATCGGCCAATGTAAACATTTGTTATTTAACGGTGTGTACAGCCGTCTGCACGGTAATAATAAATCGCCCCGCATCAACCGTACACCAGACGTTCTTAGTCCACCAACTATAGAGAAATGAGCTTCCCATGAAGGAATACGAAAAGGGCCCGGTTAAATCTTACGTTTGTCGCCATGCCACTTTGCCAAGTCACAATTTGCACGACTGGCGATATCGATGGCGATGTCGCCATCCTCGGAGCACCCACTCGACATGGGTACACAATGGCGGGTCCTGGTGCGCGATTTGGACCACGAAGGTATTCGTGAAGGCATCTCAGCCCTTATTTTCCTTTGTCATGGTGTGCATACGACTTCGAAGACGACAAGGTATACCTTGACGCCGGCATGGCAGGTGAGTATAGTCCGATGTCGTGATCGGAATATTGTACAGTACGCGATATGGAAAAAAAGTCATGCCATACCGAATACGCAGTTCGCTCGGATACTCGCGGCGGGTGGCTATGGCCGTGTAGCTGGGTGGTGATCACTCGATTCATTGCGCCGGTGATTAAGGCATTTGAAGATAAAGGCTCCGATTGCTATATTGTGCACTTTGATGGCACATCTGACTTTGTCGACCGAACCGTCACGGTGTACGCTACCGGCCGATGGCAGATCCGCTTACGCGGGCATGCCGAATTGAATCTTTATTACCGGAATGAACTCAGCTAGGTATTCCGAAACGTTTCATCGTCTAAACCTAATCTGGATTTCGATGCTTGCACGCGAATCCGGTTCTAGAATTTGTCGGTGCGTTGATGTACACGACGCCGTCGCGGTACAGAAGGCGATTAAAGATAATTCCTGAAGTAAAAAACACTTTATACTTACGATTGAGATCGACGGCTTTCGATCCATCCTTATCGCCCCCGCACCGGTACGCGCAAGTCACGGTCGGATTTCAATATTACGCAGTTCTGGGAAATCATTCAGGCACTGCACTTGCGTAGCAAAGGTAATATTATCGCAATGGATCTGGTCGGAGGTCGCACCGGCTTATGACCCAGTGATGTTAACCACTCGATCCTGCTGGCGGCGCAATTGTTGATGAATTCTAATTCGGATTTATTTTTCCACAGCCCTGATCAGAAGGCTCGATCAGAAGCCTGATAAGGCGCGCCTTGAATTAAATTCGCAGTATCACTAAAACTGGCTAAATCCTAAGGTGCGGGCGGTATAGGTACAACTGTCCGGCCGACGGTTCCATGTAAACCTTTATCGAAACGGGTTAAGTGACTATGCGATTATCAGAGTATTGATATCGGCAACTACGCGTTTTCAAGGCCGTGGCGTCGAGGTGCAATGGATTCACCGAATGCCGAAACTGGAACACTAAATATCAGTCAGTCCACTATTAGTAATCAAAATGCTGAATTGGAAGGGCGCCTGGGCATTCGCCTTTGTGGCGTGGCGAGCTGCGGTTTCGAAGCCTTCAACCGGAGAAAGGCGGCACCAGTGTTTACGAAGAAACCTCACGGCTTTTCAAAGTCGACAGAAAACTTTGAAAAATATCAGCCGCCGATTTAAAAAGAAACCGCTGAGCGTCCGCTGCGCATAGCGCTTTATCGATATGTCGTTACCGGATCCACTATGTCCGATTATTTAAGCGTTGACAAAATTTAAATCGTCGTGAACACCGCGCTCAATATTCCTGGACATTATGTTGCCTGCAGAGATGAGCGCTCGGTGCTCGATATGAATATCGATTGTCGCTATTGGCACTTTTAATCACCGACTCCCTGGGCTGAAGTTAAATCCGAGATATTTATGTTGAAACCAACTATCTTTATTGCAGCCTCGACATCCCCTATTTAATCTCAATGAACGTGAAGCATGCGAGGAAATGCGTCCGACGGTGTCACGTAAAGTTACTCGTGTTATCTGGACGAAAGTCGACTTGATTCTGTGGAAGTAATCGATACATCCATGCTTGCATTGTACAAATGCTAGAAGCCGCCGCTGTATTAGTGCTGGTGGTGGTCATATTGGTTTTCTGCCTCGTCACTATGCAAAGATATGGTTGACCGTGACGAAAATGAAACTCATTATTGGCCGGAATCGAATATTACTAATGGCTTCTGATTTTTCTATCTTAACGCAGAACGGCACTGAGGACAGTCGCTAGAGCTGGAAGCCTTGCTCGAAGACCTGATGCAGGCGATTGCAGAAACCCCCGAACTCCGGTAACTTCAGAAGGATGAAAGCCCAAATTGTTTTGGTAACGGTTCACGACTGCTGCTATAAATGTCACTACCGCACTAAAGCACTGACAAGCAAGTTTGATTTGCTAATGTTGCTTCCAGATGGGTATCAAAATACTCTATTTTTGCATATACATAAACATACATTCGGCTGGATGAACTGTATGCATGTAAACTTCTTGAATTTTAACAATTTCGACACGCACTTATAAATTCCTCCCTCGGAGAAATACGCCACGTTAGATGTTGAAGAGGAAAACAAAATCACACAGGTTTACTGTTAGTAAGGCTCTCCTGACCACCGTCGGCCGCCATTCTAATCCAGTTGAATAGAAGTGATTGTCTATGAGTATAACAACAGAAAAGTAGCTTTCAGAGCAGTCGCAACAGTAACCTCAAAGGTTCGCAGAAAATAATCTTAATAAGAAACGCAAAGTTTCTAAGGCGTATTCAACGCCAGTTAGTTTCAACCGCAAAGCATCATATTGGGCTTGATTGGTGAATGCTGTTCTTCGTCATATGGGATGCTAGGGCATTAATATGACGCCTCCGAAAGTCAGCGATTGCCTGCCAATACTCGCATCATGTTATAGGACGTTGATTGATATGATTTTCAAATCGAGGCTACATGATCGGATATTGGTGTCAGTCTTGCGCCGTGTTCCTGGTTAGTTTTAGGCATCGCTTGCATGTTGCCATTCCACTGGGACGTGTTTATTGGGATCTTTACGAATATGCGAGCACTGATGAATCCGGTGTATCAGGATGCACGAATATATATAAAACACCGCTGCATCTGTTCATACCTTTGTTGCTGGTATGGTTTGGTCCTACTGATAACGCCAAGAAATTAGCTTTGTTGTTTGCTCGGTGTCATTTTCTTCCTCCGTTTGCGATGATCTCTCGATGCTACCGAGTCGGTAACAAAAAGAGCTCGTTGAAGCCGCGCAAAACCATCGGGTTGCATCAAGAACCAGGATTGTCCTCGGCGTTGTTTTTCGCGCTGCCTCGCCTGCCATTTCGTTGATGCCCATGCGTAGCCATGATCGCCGGTGGTTGGACTTATCTAGTGCTTGCCGAAATTGTCGCCGCAAAGATGGTATTGGTGCAGATGATGATGCGCGCGCGGGCGTTTCCTAAAGGCGATGTGATTATGGCGGGTATTTTTCGCATCGTATTTCTTGGTGTCTTAACCGATATCGGTTTTCGACTAATTGCCCACTTACGCGATTCCCGTGAACCGCAAGGCGCCCTGGTTATTTCCTGACAAATTCTGGAGACAGCAATGAATAATATTAGTGAAATAAACAGTAGTAGTTTCAGCACCAATGGGCCGGTATCCAAAGCGAAAGTGGCTATCTCAGCCAAGAAAACGTCACATCGCCGCTATTTGGGTGGGTCGTTTTACGCGGCGTGATAAGCGTATCGATTGATTTGCCAAAGGACAGATGTATCGCTTCCGTTGGCGCCCGGTCTGGATGCGAAAACCACCATGTTATACGCATGATCGCAGGCCTCGAGAGCCTAGGTCGAAGGTTCTATAATTTTTTTTTTTTTTTTTTTTTTTTTTTTTTTTGGTCGTGGGCAGCGCCTTCATGGGCTACTGGTCCGGATCGAGGCATGGTTTTCCAGGCCTACACCTCATTTCCACATGGCTCACTGCATTGGGCAATGTCGAATATCGGTAGGGTATTCTAAAGTGCCGAAAAGAAGAGAGGCGAGAGTTTAGCCATGCACGCTGCTAATTGAAGTTCATTCTCGGTGACTTCGCCAACGCATACCCAAGTGAATTTCTGGTGGTGATGAAGCAGCGTGTCGCCATCGCAAGCGTAACGCTTCAACAAAAACCCGGAAGTGTTATTGATGGACGAACCCTTCGTGCGCTGATGCGGCAGTTCGCTGGAAATGCAGGAATATGATGATCGAAACTCACGGGCATCGAACAAAAGACCGTAATTATGGTGAGCGCCTGATATTCAGAAGCCATTTATCTGGGCGACGCGCAATCGTCTTTCAGTCGAAACGCCAGGCAAAGATTAAAGAAGATATTGTTCGCTGGATTTTAAGGCGGTGAAACTGAATATCGCGAAAGAAAAGAGAACTTAATCGTGGCAACCCGGCTACATCGACGATAGAGCGTCAACTATTTTCCTGGATGCGTGACGAAATACAGCGCAAATTAATTCAGTTTCTGGAACAACGGCTGACTAAAATATTACGAGGAGTGAAATGAAAAGCGAAAGCTATCAGTAGCATTTTATCCAGCCTGCTAATTATAGGCAGCAGCATTATCAAACATCACAGGTGCTCGCCAAAGAGAATGGGGGGGGTAGCGGTTCGCTATATCCCAATTTCGATATACGCACCCTGTATATTCGTCAATAAAAAAAGGATGTCAAGACAGTGTTGAGTCGATGTCAAAATTATCGATGGACATCACGTGCGCAATGCGGGCCTATCCAGTGAGACCTATGCAATGCATGAATATCCACGATGTTGGATTCTACCGTTGTTACCGTTTGCTGCTGTATCCCCTGTAAAGCACGTTGCCGTGCCATTAATTGTCTTAATGGACTCGACGCAAATGGTTGCCCGGCCGAACATATTAAAAGTGACGATGCAGATATACGTGGCAGTAGTTTTGCTGCGATTATGGTTTTTTGAATCACATGTGGATGCTGCTTAACGATGAAACGTGCCGGAATAGCATTAACGATGCTTCGCACAAAATTATGTTACTCGAGGATGCCGCAGGCAGCATTTGTTAGTGGCCGCAACTTGAATAAATCGATGTGAATTTTGTACCCTTCTCCAACACAGTCCACTGGAAAGTAAAGGTTCGCATCTACTGAAAACCCAGCTTGACTGATAAAACCTGGGAGCGTGGGTTGATTCTGACTCGATTGGCCTGTTCAAACCAAGTGGTTGGAAAATAACGCCGGAAACGCCCAGGAGCTGATCTCGTGCCTGGTTTGCCGCCTGTTGACTGGTGAAAGGAAATCCTGAGGAAGGTTAACATTAGTGGGCTGAATTTCTCAAATGGCGCGGTAGCAGACGGTAAGTCGAAATGCAAAGTGGGTGCCGTTATGTTGAACGCTCACTCAAAACATGGGTGCCATGGCCTGCCTGTGGTAAACCGATGTGTGAAAAGTCTCCCAGAAAGGCGGCACACGAAGCCACGGCCTGGTGGCCAGTGGTTGGCGAAGATTGTTGGTGGAAGCAAAAGACTGTGAGGCTGGTTACCGCTTGGGGTTAGTCAACCTGGAAATTTTTAGTGATGTTACCACGAGGCCAGAGTCACCGATTTTGGAATTGCGCAGAGAAGGTATTGATAACGCATTATCAAGGCGCTTGGTAGTCGAGGTGGCAAGATTAAGAAATAGCAGCTCCATAAAGTGGATCGGACGCGCCGTTGCTTTAAGCGCGGCTATTCGCCGAGCCGTCTGCTTTAATTACTTTACGTGAAAGAAATTTAAACATGCAATACACATTCAATATCTAAAAGACGCGAACTCGGCTGCCGAGCGGAGCCATGAAGGCGAACTAAAGTCGAGCGGTGCATGTGGGCGAGGAGGTACCGATATGGTACTGCGCTGGCAGCATAATATTGTCCGATATAAGACTACTACATCGATCTGCACCAACCTGCATGCTCTCGATTACATCAAGTCGGTGAGGATGATATGCCGCATAGGCTATGACTTCCGTTGCTAACGCTCGAGAAATCAGCACATCAACACCCTTTTTTGCTGAAGGCGCTAAGTAACGTCACCAGTTGATGTGTACCGCAACACTCGTGGGCGATTGCGACAGGTTGGCGGTAAACTCTTTGCAACGCTTCGCCAGCTGCGGATTTATCTGCACCGCTGGTCGCACTTAACAGCCAGGTTGGAATTACCCGTACTGATGGAGACTCAATAGTAGCGCTCGATGATTTCTTTCTGGGCGTAAACAGCACGGTTGCAACCGAAGGCGGATTGGTGACCGAAGTCATCATTCCACTTCCAGCCGGGCACCGAGTTGGCGCTTCGTATCGACGTATTGATCGTACCGTGGTTGATATCGCGCTAGTGAGTTCCGGCTGTCTCGGTGACAGTCGATGCAAACGACAAAATCACCGCTAC
>NW_014581083.1:0-962 GCF_000485595.1 Priapulus caudatus
TCTCTCTCTCTCTCTCTCCTTTCCCAATCCCGTTCCAACTGGTCCCCTCTTTCTGTCTCCCTTTCCCTTCCCCCTCACTGCCTACCTGCTTGCCAACGAAGAAACCTACGTGTGCGTATCCTTTTATGCGAGCAGTCTCTCACCTGCTTACGAGTAAGTGAGCATGGTATCGTAACAAAACACACACGCAGATGTGCAAGTAGAGTGCAAGGCAGTAACTACGCGTGCGATTTATAAACGCGCGAGAAGGGAGGTAGGGGAGGAGAGGAGAAGGGAATGAGGAGGAGATGAGGGAAGGAGGGGAGAAGGAGGCGAGGGGAAGAGGAGGGGAGGAGGAGGGGAGGAAGAAGGGAGGGGAGGAAGAAGGGGAGGAGAGGATGAGGGGATGAGGATGGGAGGAGGGAGGAGGGGAGGAGAGGAGAGGACGAGGGAATGAGGGATGGAATGCGGGAAGGAGGAAGGAAGGAGGGGAGAAGGAGGGAATGAGAGGAGGAGGGGAGGAGAGGAGGAGGGGATGAGGATGGGAGGAGGGAGGAGGGGAGGGGAGGGGAGGAAAGAGTAATTTTATGTGTGGGCATCCTTTCAGACTCTCCCCTTCTCACGAGTAACTGAGAATGCCACCGTAACAAAACTAATATATGTGCAAGTCAAGCTGAAACATATATAAACATTTCAAACGAGCACACGTAAGTTGAGAAACGCGCGCGACAAACAAAAAGAAAAAGAAAGAAATCGAAACTCCAAACACTCGAACACTCGAACAATCCCCCACGCACGTCCGGCACCACACGCACGTGTAATTTCAGACGCACAGGCGAGGAGGTGGTGAGAAGTGGGAGAGGAGGAGGGGATGGGGGAGAAGGGGAAGAGGAGGAGGGGAGAGGGGGAGAGGAGAAGAGCAGGAGGGGAGGAAGGGGATAGAAGGAGGGGAGGAAGGGAAAAGGGGAAGAGGAGGAGGGGAG
>NW_014581083.1:2745-10245 GCF_000485595.1 Priapulus caudatus
GGATGATGGTACCGTTGAGAAAGAGGAAGGAGGGGATGGTAGAAGAAAGAGTATATGTACCGTTGAGGTGAGAAAGAGAAGGAGGGGGATGGGTAGAAGAAGATGTATATGTACCGTGAGAAAGAGAAGGAGGGGGATGGGTAGAAGAAGAAGGGTGTATACTGTGAGGAAGAGGAGGAGGAGGAGGAGGAGGAGGAGGAGCGAGGAGGAGGCGAAGCAGTCGCGAGATGAAAGAGAGAGGAGGAGGAGGAGGAGGAGGATGAGAGAGGAGGAGGAGGAGGAGGAGAAAGAGGAGGCGAAGCAGGCGAATGAAGAGGAGGAGGAGGAGGAGGAGGAACAATGGGGAGAAGGAAGAGACGGAGGAGCAGAGGGAGAAGGAGGGGGAGAAGAGAAAGAGGAGGAGGAGAAGGAGAAGGAGGATTAGAGGAGAAAGAGGAGAAGGAGGTGGACGACGAATGGGGAGAAAGATGAAGAGAAAAAAATGGAGAGGATGAGAAGGAGAAGGAGAATGGAGAAGAGGAGAAGGCGGAGCAGAGGGAGAAGGAGGGGGAGAAATATCGTTTATACCTGCGTGCTTAGCTGCAGGGAATCCTTTGTGAGGCGGCGATGCAAGAATTGTCGAGCTATCGTGTGTCTGAAGCGATATGATTGTTGCATGTTGAATAGTCGACACTACCCACACAGCCTGAGTGTGTGTGTGTGTGCGTGTGTGTGTGTGCGTGGCGCGTGTGTGTGTGTGTGTGTGTGTGTGTGTGTGTGTGTGTGTGTGTGTGTGTGTGTGTATGCGTGTGTGCGTGTATGGCGTGTGTGCGTGCGCGTGGGGCGTGCATGTGTGTGTGTGTCGCCACTTTCTCCATCATCTTCATCAAGTTTTTCTCGCGAAAGACAAAAGCTGTAGTAATCACATAAGGCGATCACGGGACGCGTAGGGTCAGTGACAGCGTGAAAAATCGTTAAGCTGGTCGTCTGCCGAGTCCGTGACGTCACACCACACGATAGAGGGCGCCAGTGTACGGTGCTTGCAATTAATCGTGACAACAGTCTACAATCTCTGTTTGTGCCTCTTCCTTCTCATGTCTCTCTTGCCTCTCTCTCTTCTCTTGGCTTCTCTCTCTCTCTCCTCTCTCTCTCTCTCTCTCTCTCTCTCGTCCTCTCTCTCTCTGCTCCTCTCTCTCTTCTCTCTCTCTCCGCTCTCTGCTCTCTCGTCTCTCTCTCTGCTCTCTCTGCTCTATCTCTTTCTCATCCTGCTTCTCTCTCTCTGTCTCTCGCTCTCTCTCTTCTCTCTCTCTCTCTCTCCTCTCTCTCTCTCTCTCTCTGCATCTCTCTCTCGCTCTCTCTCTCCGTCTCCTCTCTCTCTACTCCTACTCTCCGCTTCCTCTGTCTATCTTCCCTCTCCTCGCTCAAGATGGGCCGGACGTCGCAGGCGAGTACGGAGATTTCGCTGCAACAACTGCATGCGTTGTCAGTCTACGATATGTAGTGCTGTCGTCCATAGGCTGTTGTTAAGAGACTAACTGTATAAGTATATATTATATATTATAGTATATATATTATATTATCTATATATTATATATATAATAATACTATATATATATATATATACAGAAGAATATTAAAATTAATAATATAAGACGCAGGTTTTCAGTTTTATTTTGATATTTCTGTGTAATTGAAAAACGAACTTTAATATATATATATATATATATATATATATATATATATCAAGAGTAATATACCTAGAGTGTAGAACGAAAAACGGGAAATAGTGCTATTTCATCGAACCATTATTCTCTTTGCCTGCGAGTCATTATTAGCTCTTGATATATATATAATATATATATGTAGCGAAGAAGTGGGTATATGGATATCAAGTATGAGTGCAGACTGCGTGGCGAGTGAGTTGTTATAATATCAGGGTCTATCAATACTATTGATAGACTCCTGATAATATGTGTACGACCACGCCTCACGCTCTATTCTCTGTAGCTTGAAATTAGAGTTTCTGTTTCAGCTTTTATATATTTGACGCTTGAATGTTCATCCGTTACAGTATATAAAGCAGAAAGAACGTTAGTCCATTACTGAGTGTTTGTATGTGTGTGGGCGTGTGTGCTTGCGTGCGTGTGTACGTACGTGCGTGCGTGCGTACGTGCGTACGTGCGTACGTGCGCGCGCGTGTGTGTGTGCGTGCGTACGTACGTGCGCGCGCGCGTGTGTCTCTCTCTCTCTCTCTCTCTGCTGCTCTCTCATCTTCTCTTTTGCTCTCTCTCTCTCTGCTCTCTCTCTCTCTTCTCTCTCTCTCTCTCTCTTCTTGCCTCTTCTCTCTTTCTCTTTCGTTTCCTCACCTCGCTCTCCCCCCTCTCCCCCTTCCCTCTCATCTCTCTCTCTCGTTTCCGTCCACCTCTCTCTGCTCCCTCCTTCCCCTCTCTTCTCCTTCATCGTCTTCTCGCTCTATCTATCTCCTGCTATCTCTCTCTCTCCTCTGCTCTCTCTCTCTCTGCTCTCTCTCTTTTCCCTCCTCTCTTTCGGCTCTCTCTCTCTCTCTCTCTCTCGCCTTTCCTCTGCTCTCTGGCATGAGCAGCGCAGCAGCAGCAGCAGTAGCCGGCAGTAGTAGTAATAGTAGGCAGAGCGCAGCATCATCACCATTCACCAATCTCCATCATCATCATATCATCAGAGCAGCAGCAGAGTAGTAGTAATAGTGCAGCAGCGCAGCATGATCACGGCATACCATACTCATCATCATCAATCGCAGCACAGGCAGCAGCAGGGCAGCAGCAGCAGCGCAGCAGCAGCAGCAGTATCACTGCTGGCGGTAACAGCATCTTTCCTCATCTTTCCTCATCTTTCCTCACCTCATCATTATCATCATCAGCAGCAGCAGCAGCAGCAGCAGCAGCAGCAGCAGCAGCAGCAGTATCACTGCTGGCGGTAACAGCATCTTTCCTCATCTTTCCTCACCTCATCATTATCATCATCAGCAGGGCAGCAGCAGCAGCAGCAGGGCAGCAGCAGCAGCAGGCAGTATTCACTGCTGGGCGGTAACAAGCATCTTTCGCTCATGCTTTCTCACCTCATCATTATCATCATGCAGGCAAGGGCAAGCAGCAGTAGCAGCAGCAGAGCAGCAGCAGCAAGCAGCAGTATCACTGCTGGCGGTAAAAGATGCTTTGCTCATCTTTTCTCATCTTTCTCACTCATTCATTATATCATGGCGCAGCAGCAGCAGCAGCAGAGCAGCAGAGCAGCAGCAGGCAGCCGCAGTATACTGGCTGGCGGTACAGCATGCTCTCCTCATCTTTCCTCACTCATCATTATCATATCACATCTGCTCATCATCATGCACATCAGAAGCAGCAGCAGGCGCAGCAGCAGCAGGCAGTATTCAGTGCTGCGGTACACAGATCTCTCTCATCTTTGCCTCAGCGCTCATCATTATCATCATCATCATCATCAGCAGCAGCAGGCAGCAGCGGCAGCAGCAGCAGCAGTATCTACTGCTGGTAACAGCCTTTTCGCTCTCTTCTCACCTCATGAGTGTATCATCATAGCAGCAGGCAGCAGCAGCAGAGGGCCGCAGCAGCAGCAGCAGCAGTATCCTGCTGGCGGTAACAGCATCTTTCTCATGCTTTCCTCATCGTTCCTCACCTCATCATTATATAATCAGCAGAGCAGCAGAGCAGGGCAGCAGCAGGCAGAGCAGCGCAGTATGCATGCTGGCGGTAACGATCTTTCTCATCTTTCTCATCTTTCGCTCTCATCATTATCATCATCAGAGCAGGCAGCAGCGCAAGAGGCAGCAGCAGCAGGGCAGCAGCATGTATGCACTGCTGCGTATCAGGCATCTTTTCCTTGCATCTTTCCTCACCTCATCATTATCATATCAGCAGCAGCAGGGCAGCAGGAGTATCCACGCTGGCGTAACAGCATTCTTTCCTCATCTTTCCTCATTTTCCTGCAGCTTGCATCATCATCATCAGAGCAGTAGAGCAGCAGCGCACACAGGCAGCATCCAACAGTAATCACTGCTGCGGGGTAAGCAGGCATCTTTACCTCATGGCTTCGCTCACTCATCATGCATCATAGCAGCGACAGCAGCATCACGCAGAGCAGGCACGTAGCAGCAGCAGCAGCAGCAAGTATCACTGCTGGCGTGTAACAGCATCTTTTCCTCATTTTCTTTCTCATCTTTTCCTGTCACCTCATCATTAATGATCATCAGCAGGGAGCGGCACAGCAGCAGCAGTAGCAGGAGCAGCAGCAGGCAGCAGCAGCAGGCAGCAGCGGCAGCAGCAGGGAGTCAGCAGCAGCAGGGCAGTATCAGCTGCTTGGCGTACAGCATCTTTGGCTCATTTTCCTACTCATCATTATCATTCATAGCAGGGCAGCAGGCAGCAGCAGCAGCAGTAGCAGGCAGCAGCAGTCAGCAGTACACTGCTGCGGTAACAGATCTTCTATCTTTCTCACCTCATCATTATCATCCTCAGCAGCAGCAGGAGTAGTAGCAGCTAGTAGCAGCACAGCAGCAGAGCAGCAGTATCATCTGCTCTGGCGTAACAGCATGTTCCTCATCTTTGCTCATGCTTTGCCTCACTCATCATTATCATCATGGCAGCAGCAGCAGGCAGTAGTAGAGCAGTAGCAGGGCAGCAGGCAGCAAGGGCAGCAGTATCAGCTGCTGGCGTAAAGCATCTTTCTATCTTTCCTATCTTTCTACCTCTGCATTAATCATCTCAGCAGGGCAGCAGCAGTAGAGGCAGCAGATGCAGGCAGCACAGCAGCAGCAGGCGCAGCGCAGCTCGGCAGGCAGAGCAGCAGTTCACTGCTGGCGTAAGCAGGCATCTTTCCTCATCTTTCCTCACTCATCATTATCATCATCAGCGAGCAGCAGCAGGCAGCAGCAGTACAGCAGCAGCAGCAGCAGTATGCACTGTGGGCGGTAACAAGCATTTTCCTCATCTTCTCAGCCCTGTCAATTCATTATCATCATCAGGCCAGCAGCAGCAGTACGCAGCAGGCAGGCAGCAGCAGAGCAAGCAGCGCAGTAATCACTGCTGGCTGTAACAGCATCTTTCTATCTTTCCTCACCTCATATTATCATCATCAGCAGCAGCAGCAGGCAGCAGCAGCAGTAGGCAGCAGCACGCAGCAGCAGTATCATGGCTGGCGGTAAAGCATCTTTCCTCATCTTTCCTCACCCTATCTTATTGATCATCAGCAGGAAGCAGCAGTAGCAAGCAGGGCAGCAGGCAGCAGATATATTGCTGGCGGTAAAAGGCATATTCTCATCTTCCTCCCTCATCATTATCATCACTAGCAGCAGCAGGAGTAGGGAGCAGCACAGGCAGCAGCAGCACAGGCAGCAGCAGCAGACAGCAGTATGCAATGCTGGCGGTAAACAGATGTTTCTCATCTTTCCATCATCTTTGCTCACTGCATGTCTTATCATCAATCACCTCTCCATCCCCATGCTCATCAATCATCATAATCATCATCAGCAGGCAGAGGCAGCAGTATCACTGGCCTGCGGTAACAAGCATCTTTCTCATCTTTCCGTCACATCATCATTATCATATCAGCAGCAGCAGCAGTAGCGGCGCAGGCAGCGCGCAGCAGGGCAGTATTCACTGGCTGCGGTACAGGATTTTCGCTCATCTTTCGCTCACGCTCATGCATCATATCATCAGAGCAGAGGGAGTAGAGCAGCAGTATACTGGTGGCGTAAGCAGGCATCTTTCCTCATCTTTAGCCTCATGCTTTGTCAGCCTCATCTCCTCCAGCAACACAGCCGCCGCAGCAGTAAGGCAGGCAGCAAGCAGCAGCAGTATCACCTGCTGGGTAAAGCATCTTTCTCATCTTTCTCATCTTTCCCTCTCAATATCATCATCATCATCATCTCAGCACAGCAGCAGCAGCAGCAGGGCAGCACAGCAGTTGAGCTGCTGGCGTAACAGATGTTCCTCATCTTTCCTCATCTTTCCTCCTCATCATCATCATCATCAGCAGCAGAGGCAGCAGCGCAGCAGCGCAGGAAGCAGCAGCAGTAATCACTTCTGCGTACAGGCATTTTCCTCATCTTTCTCATTTTCTCACCTTCATCATTCATCAGCAGGCAGTAGCAGCAAGCAGCAGCAGGCAGCTGCAGGCAGCAGTATCGACTAGCTGGCGGTAACAGCATGCTTTCATCATCTTGCTCAGCCACCCCTCCCCCCCCCCGTCCCCCCCCCGCGCCCCCCCCCCCCCCCCCCCGCCCCCCCCCCCCCCCCCCCCCCCCCCCCTCCCCCCCGCCCCCCTCCCCCCCGCCCCCATCATGCATCATCAGAGGGCAGCAGCAGAGCAGGAGCAGGCAGCAGTAGAGCACAGCAGCAGCGTATGCACTGCTGGCGGTAACAGGCGATCTTTTCCTCATCTTTCTCAATTTTCTCACTCAATCATTATCATCATCAGCAGCGCAGCAGCAGCAGCAGCAGGTAGGCAGCGCAGCAGCAGGCAGCAGCAGCAGCAGGCAGCAGCAGCGAGCAGCAGCAGCAGCAGCAGTATCCTGCTGCGGTAACAGCATCTTTCCTGCATCTTTCCTCACGCTCATCATTCATCTCAGGCGAAGCAGCAGCGCAGGCGGCAGTAGCAGCAGCAGGCGCAGCAGTATCACTGCTGCGGTACACAGCATTTTCTCATCTTTCTCACCTCATGCATTTATCATATCAGCAGGCAGCGCAGTAGTAGCGCAGTAGCAGCAGCAGCAGCAGCAGCAGTATCACTGCTGGCGTAACAGCTCTTTCGCCATCTTTCTCATGCTTTCCTCACTCAATCATATCATCATCAGCGGCAGCAGCAGTAGTAGCAGCAGTAGCAGGGCAGCAGCAGCGCGCAGTATCACTGCTGGCGGTAACAGATCTTTACTGCATCTTTCCTCATCTTTCGGTCACCTCATCATTAATCATCATGCAGCAGCAGCAGCAAGTAAAGCAGGCAGAGCAGGCAGCACAGGCAGCAGGCAGCAGGCAGGGAGCGAGAGCAGCACAGCAGCAGTATACTGCTGGCGGTAACAGCATCTTTCTCATCTTTGCCTCACACTCATCATTATACATCTCAGGCAGCAGCAGCAGGAGCGCGAGCAGTAGGGGCAGGCAGCAAGCAGCAGCAGTATCAGCTGCTGGCCGGATAACAGCATCTTTCCTATCTTTCCTCAGCCTCAATGCTTATCATCATCAGCAGGCAGAGCAGTAGCAGCAGCAGCAGCAGCAGGGAGCGCAGGGCAGCAGCTAGTATCAATGCTGGCGTAAACAGCATCTTTCCTCAGTCTTTCTCACCTCATCATTACATCATACAGCCAGGCAGGCATGGCAGCAGCCAGCAGCAGTAGCAGCAGCAGCAGCAGCAGTATCCTGCTGGCGGTAACGATCTTTGCTGCATCTTTCGCTCACCTATATTATCATATTCAGCAGCAGCAGCGTAGCAGCAGCAGCAGCAGCAGGTATCACTGCTGGCGTAAGCAGCTCT
>NW_014581083.1:13866-14188 GCF_000485595.1 Priapulus caudatus
GAATGAATAGATAAATGGATAAATGAATAAATAGATGGATGGATGATGGATAGTTGGTCAGACAGATGGTCGGATAAAATAGAGGTTGGTTGGGTTGGTTGATGGATGAATTAAAAGGTAAATATAGATATGATGATAACTTTACTTCTTGAAAAGAGGAAGCAAGACTGTGGCATTTTACTCTCAGAAAGAGAGCGAGAGCGAGTGAGAATGCGAGAGCGAGAGCGAGAGAGAGAGAGAGAGAGAGAGAGAGAAAGAGAAGAAGAGAGAGACAGAGAGAGAGAGAGAGAAAGAAAGAGAGACAGACAGAGAGAGAGAGAGA
>NW_014581083.1:15876-19890 GCF_000485595.1 Priapulus caudatus
CACACACACCACGCGTCACTACACACACTACACACACGCACGCACGCACGCACGCACGCACACACACACACACACACACACACACACACACACACACACACACACACACACACACACGCACACACGCACGCACACACGCTCACACACGCACACGCAAACACACTGAGAAAGATTTCGCATGAGTAATGTTGTAATCGCTTTAGCAGTTATCGAGCGTCAAACCGCCCGCTTTTTAATGCCACAGCCCGGCTGTATTTTGTTAGGCTGTAGCTCCGGTTTCGGGTTCTAACAAAATTCATAGCGAAATCTCAATTCGAAAATTTAAAATCTTCGCTTCTTCATCTTTCGTTAGGAGAGTGTTTGGTGTGCGCGTGACGTAGGAGGGACGTGTGCACGCGTGACGTGGGTCAGTGTTGCGCACGCGTGACGTAACAGCAACGCGTGCGCGCGTGACGTAACAGCAACGCGTGCTCGCGTGACGTAACAGCAACGCGTGCGCGCGTGACGTAATAGCAACGCGTGCTCGCGTGACGTAACAGCAACGCGTGCTCGCGTGACGTAACAGCAACGCGTGCGCGCGTGACGTAACAGCAACGCGTGCGCGCGTGACGTAACAGCAACGCGTGCGCGCGTGACGTAACAGCAACGCGTGACGTAAGATCTCGGCGCAGGCGACGACAGTTCGACCGAGCAGTCACCTTCCCCCTCCCCCTCCCCATCACGCCACCTCCCGGGAGGAGGGGTGGAAAGGGGAATCGAAAAGAAGACTGTTGAAGTTTGTATTGCCTGTGTCAATATCGGCTCTGCTGACGCCCGTGCGCTGAGATCGGGCGACCCCGCAGCCGACCTCGCCAACCCCAATTTCCCGCGCTGCCTGAGGGGAGAGACGAGGCTGGAAGATGGAGGATGATAGAGCAAGAGAGAAAGAGAGAGAGAGAAAGAGAGAGAGAGAGAGAGAGAGAGAGAGAGAGAGAGAGGGAGAGAGAGAGAGAAGAGAGAAGAGAGGGAAGAAGAGAGAGGAAGAGAAGAGAGGGGAGAGGAAGAAGAGAGAGAGAGAAGAGAGAGGAGAGAGGAGAGAGCCAGAGAGATGAGAGTAGGAGGAGAGAGAGAGAGAGAGAGAGACGAGAGAGGGAGAGAGAGACGACGAGAGAGAAGAAGCAGAGGAGAGAGAGAAGAGAGAGAGGATAGAGAGAAGAGAGAGAGAGAGAGGAAAAGAGAGAGAGACAGAGAGAGAGAAGAGAAGAGAAAAAAAGAGAGAGAGAGAGAAAAAGAGAGAGAGACAGGAGCCCCGAGAGAGAGAGAAGAGAGAGAGAGAGGAGAAGAGAGAGAGAGAGAGAGAAGAGAGAGAGAACAGAGAGAGAAGAAGAAGCGAGAGAGAGGGAAAGAGGAGGAGAGAGAGAAGAGAGGAGAGAGAGAGAAGACGAGAGAAGAGGTGGGAAAGAAAGATGGAGAGAGAGAGAGAGAAAGAGGGGAAGAAAAGAGGACGAGAGAGAGAGAGAAGAGAGAGAGAGAGAGAGAAAGAGAGAGACGACAGAGAGAGAGAGGAGAGAGGAGAGAGAAGAGAGAGAGAAAGGAGAGAAAAAGAAGCGAGAGAGAGAATAAGAGAAGAGAAGAGACGCGAGAGAGAGCGAGCAGAGAGAGAGAAGAAACGAGAGAGAGAGAGAGATAGAGAGCGAGAGAGGGAGAAGAGGAAGAGAAGGGGACGAGAGAGAAGAGAGAGGGGAGAGAGAGGGAGGGAGGGCGGCGAAGAGAGGGGGAGAGAAGGGAAGAGAGAAGACGAGAGAGAGAGAGAGAGAGATGGGAAGCAGAGGAGAAGAGACGGGAGAGAGAGAAAGACGAGAGAGAGAGATGGGAAGAGAGAGAGAGAGAGAGAGAGAGAGAGAGGAGAGAAGAGAGAGAGAGAGAGCACGAGTAGAGAGGGAGAAGAATAGAGGGGGAGAAAGCAATCGAGTGGCGATACAGATGTCGAGTCAAAAAAAAAAGAGAGAGAGAGACAGGGAGAGAGAGGAGAAAGTTGCGTGAAGTCCTCATTTGCATATTCACAGCCGTCCGCAAGGAGAGTGAGTGCGTCTGTGTATGCCCGCGTGCGTGCGTGCGTGCGTGCGTACGTATCAGGATACAAGTATTTGCTTCCGATGCTCTCTCTTGTGCGTAATGTCTCTCTTCAGCGCTATCTCTTCCCACTCATCATAGTTTAACGTTTAAATTAACGCCAGAACAAACACTCACACGTCGGCCAAACATTCACGCGCGCGTCGGCACACGCATACAGACGACCAGGTCGCAACGCGCTCGCAGCGCCACCACACTCTACGACACGTCATCAGTATCTGCCGCGAATTGTAGTACGTCATCGGTTATGCAGCAAATTTAAAACACGTCATCACTATTACTGCAAATAACGAAACGTCATCAATATTAAAACGCGTAAAACGACACGTCACAATAAATAATCATAATTGATAATAATAAAAATATATAACAATAGCAGGAGTATATAAAAAATAAAAATAAAAATAAATAATAAAAATAATAAAACAGCACCAATGACAACATCAACAACATCAGCAATAACAACGTCAACAACAACAACAAAAACAAAACAACGACGACAACAACCATGACGATGACAGCCACAGCACGTACTCACCTCGAACTCCTTGTTCGTTCCGAAGTAGATCGGCACGAACGCCAGCCACACGATGCACGTTGTGTACATCGTGAAGCCGATGAACTTGCTCTCGTTGAAGTTCTCCGGTATCTTCCTCGTCTTCACCGCGTACACCGTGCACGTGATGATCAGCATCATCACGTAGACGAGCGACACAAGGAACGCCGAGTCCTCCATCTTGCATTTCAGAATCACCTCGACTCGACTCGGATAGAAAGGTCGCGTACGCGGCGGTTCTATGACGAGCCAGATCACCGTAGCAACGACCTGTACGGAGGTGAGTACGCTTGCTATGAGAACTTGCGAGCGTGGCGATATGTAGCCCGGTCGCTTTGCGGATTTACTCGCCGAGTCGAAGATCCGGGATATCCGGTTTGTCTTCGTCAGCAGCGCGGCGTACATCATGCAAAATCCGAAACCGACTCCGAAGCGTTGCAGTCCGCATACGCGCGGAGACGGTTTCGCTAGGAGAGCGAACGACATAAGATAACTGACAAGGATCCCTCCCAGCAGCATGTAGGATAGTTCCCTTCCCGACGCCTTCACGATCGCGGTGTCGTTGTTTCGAACAAAGATGGCGATTGTTGCTAGCGTGAGACAGACGCCGGCGATGGCGATCACCATGGGAACGATAGCGTAAACAGAGTACCACTGCATGTACTTCTGCTCAAGGCCGTAGCATCCATTCTTCGCTCCCAGCGGCCATCTTCCGTACCCGCAATCCCTACACGTTAACTCGTCTAAGAGATATTCGTACGGCGCGCATTTCTGGCAAAACCAGCAGCACGTCTCCCCCTGTTGGATCTTCTTCACTTCCCCCGGACCGCACGCGTTCGAGCATTGCGACGGTGGCGGCGCGCTGCGGCCGCGTCCGAAGTCGATGTCGTCGGCGGTGAGGTGGAGGCCTTTGTCCCAGCGGCCGACGGTGACGTAGGCGTAGTCGCCTGTCTCGTTGTCGCGCCGGAAGTTCATGATGTCGTAGCGACCTAGTCCGTCGCCACGCTCGTCGAACTGGACCTGACTTCCGCCCCAGTCTGTAAGAGAGCGAGAGAAAGAGAGGAGGGGTTAGTGATGGTGTTAGAGAGAGAGAGAAGGGGGCAGAGTTAGTGATGGTGTTAGAGAGAGAAAGGGAGAGAGAGAGAGGGAGAGGCGGAAGATATATATATATAGAGAGAGAAAGAGATGAGGGAAGAGAGAGAGGGGAAGAGTTGAACAGTTGAATCTGGATCGCGGACGTACACCCCGCCCATGTCTTAAGAGGAGGAGGGGAGAGGAGAGAGGAGAGGAGAGAGGAAGTAGAGAGAGATAGAGGAGAGAGAATGAGAAAGGCTAGAGAGAAGAGA
>NW_014581083.1:21600-22596 GCF_000485595.1 Priapulus caudatus
TTCGATTCACGCATCGAATCATTCGATTCACGCATCGAATGAATTTGAATCGAATTATGAAACAGAATACACACCATAGGTATTAGCCTTACAGGATTCAGTTGACGGTAGCTCGCCTGGAGCTATGATATGTTATACATGTCTATTATCAGCAGTTAATAAAGACAAAATTGTCTTCATTAACTGCTGCTATTATTAAAGCAATATTCGATGTCGTTGCTACAGTTCTCTTTGCATTTCATTATGCAGCTGATGTATGTATCTGATGAAACAAATTTTAATGTCTAGTCGCTCTTATCTTGTCTATAGATATATCGTGCACGCACGCACGCACGCACGCACGCACGCACGCACGCACACTGAATGGTTTCATCTGATCTTCATATGGCTGGGAGGCTGAGAAATGGCAGCTGGCCAGGATGTATCGAATGGTTAGTTTTAACACGAGTGCCTCACAGTGTGCGCGCGCGCGTGCGTGTGTATGTGTGTGTGTGTGTGTGTAGGGGGAAGGGGGTGCGTGCGTGCGTGTGCGTGCGTGCGTGCGTGCGTGCGTGCGTGCGTGTGAGAGCTGTAAGTGCTACCGCAAACACAGCCGACTATTTGCCGTGCGTGCAATCAATGCGAATTTGCTACAACCGCGCGCATGCGCAGAAAACCTCCACGAAAAGTCTAAAACAAGCTCACATTAAAACATCGATTCTGAAAAAAAGACAAGTTCAATAAAAGGCTGTTGAATCGATGAGACCTCCACACTATGGAGGCAAAGAGAGAGGGGCAGAGAACGAAGAGAAAAGTAGTGGAAGGCGAGCGAGGGAGAGAGAGAGAGAGCGCGCGCGCGAAAGAGAGAGAGAACGAGAGTGGGAGAAGAGGGAACGAGAGAGCGCATGAAAGAGAGAGGGAGAAAGAGAGAGAGAGAGAGAGCGCGCGAAATGGAGGGAAAGAAACAGAGCGAGAGGGGGGGGGGTAGAGTGATAGAGAGAGAGAGAGAGACAACGA
>NW_014581083.1:23450-24485 GCF_000485595.1 Priapulus caudatus
CTATATCTCCCCTCCCCTCTCTCTTCCCTTCTCTCTTTCATCTCTCAATCATTCTCTTCTCTCTTCCCCTCCCTCTCTCTCTCTCTCTCTCTCTCTCAGTCTCTATATCTCCCCTCCCCTCTCTCTTCCCTTCTCTCTTTCATCTCTCAATCATTCTCTTCCCCCCCTCTCTCTCTCTCGTTCTCGCCTGTGAACCTCAATCTACTTCCCCGTGTTAACCACTCAGTCACACGCTGCGACGCTGATGACGCCTATCACACGTCACGTGATCACAGGAAGCCGACAATGATTGCCGCGAGGGGGCGCCACCCACGCACCACCGCAATATGTCCACCCAGTCTCCACCCATCCTCGTACTATGAAATATATAATAATTAATTAATTAATCAATCAATTAATAATTAAAAAAAATAAACGAAGACAAAAATAACGAAATGGAAAATTAAGAAAAAACTACTAAGAAGAACGAAATAAATAAAGAATAGACGACAAAAAAACAAAAAACCAACAAACAAATAAATAAATAAATAATAAACATCCACATGTTATCAGGAGTGTATCAAAAGTTTGATACACTCCTGATGTTATGAATGCAGACGAAATTTGAAAAAAACGTCTTGTTTTGCCAGCGAGTTCCGCTTCACTACGTTTTACTCCGGAAAAAAAACGTGAGCGTGTTATTTTTTCATCGGCGTCGTTGGAAACCACTTCGTTAGATTTGATTACAGACGTGACCACGTGACCTCGGTACTGATTCCATAATTACAGGAAAACCGCGGGAACACTGGTCGCCATCTTGGCGAGTCACGTGGACAAAGGGAAATATCGTCTGCTGTCGACGCCGCGCCAAAGTTGTCGGTGCCGTGAGAAAGATGAGGGGAAGGTGGACCGCGCACGCACGCACGCACGCACGCACGAACGCACACTCACATACACACACACACACGCACGACACACGCACACTCACGTACGCACGCACGCACGCACGCACGCACGCACGCACGCACGCACGCACACTCACATACACACACACAC
>NW_014581084.1:0-509 GCF_000485595.1 Priapulus caudatus
TCTCCACCAGCTTCTCCTTTCTCCCCTTCCTCCTTCTCAACCAGCTTCTCCCCCTCCTCCTTCTCCACCAGCTTCTCCCTCCTCCTTCTCCACCACCTTCTGCCTTCTCCATTTCCTTCTTCTCCACCAGCTTCCCCTTCCTCCTTCTCCACCAGCTTCTCCCTCTCCTCCCTCTCCACCAGCTTCTCCTTTCTCCCCTTCCTCCTTCTCAACCAGCTTCTCCCCTCCTCCTTCTCCACCAGCTTCTCCCTCCTCCTTCTCCACCACCTTCTGCCTTCTCCATTTCCTTCTTCTCCACCAGCTTCCCCCTCCTCCTTCTCCACCAGCTTCTCCCCTCCTCCTTTTCCACAAGCTTCTCCTTTCTCCCCTTCCTCCCCTCCTTCTCCACCAGCTTCTCCCCTTCCTCCTCCTCCACCAGCTTCTCCCCTCCTCCTTCTCGACCACCTTCTCTCTTCTCCATTTCCTCTTCTCCACAGCTTCTCCCTTCCTCCTTTTCCACCAGCTTCTCC
>NW_014581084.1:3555-5962 GCF_000485595.1 Priapulus caudatus
GTTATCTTCGAATTTAAAGCAGATTTGAGCCTTGTCGGATCTTGTCGGGCGGGTCGCGCCGCGCCATCTTTGCAGTTTTGATGTACACGCAGACATGAGAACCAGGCTGTATTCATTGTTGAAGAGTTATCTCCCCGTATAGCTGCGGTCCCGTCTGTGTATATATAGCGATTATGTGTAACTGTAATATCCTGTAACACCATATTGAGTACGGTATACATACTGCGGGGCCTAATTGTCGACAGCTTGGCATATGTATTCAAGTATATTAATATTGAACAAATATGAAAATGATAATTTTCTTGTATGAAGGTCCTATATTAATCTGTTGCACTGTATACGAAAAATTTTAGTGAGAAATGAAAATATGTACTGAGAAATGAGAAATGGCCCAAATTTATACTGAGAAATGAGAAAAGGCCTAAAAATTTACTGTTTACTGAGAATTGGGGTACCCCATCAGGACCCTCATACATTAGTCAGTATATCTACTGTACTCAATGCTGAACCATCTTATATGTTTTTAGAGAGAGGAACAACGTACACATCTCATTCATTTATTACACCCCTGTGCTGTACAATTTCCTCCCCACGCTATAAGTCGATATACAATGGGGAGACGGAGCCCACGAGGGCAGCAGTGATTCTCCCGAGACCAACACGCCGCCGCGCATTTTCATTAGCGTATACACGCGCCAGCATTCACACAATGTCGCTGATAATTAAACACGAGGATTACGATCATAATTGACAGCGATCACACCGCGACCGTGGTCGTAAAAGTTCCGTCGGTTTACACGAGACCACGTCAACGTACGCACTACAACGCGTTTTATCCCGGCTTTGATTGTTGAAATGTGCGAACGTGTGTGTTTGCGTGATAGCGAGGGTCAAGTTAGCAGAATTATAGGAAGCAGATATTGTTGTTGCTTGTTACCCTGCTTTGACGAATACAAGATTACTACTCCTACTAGTATTACTCCTGCTGCTGCTGCTGCTGCTGCTACTACTACTACTACTGCTGCTGCTGCTGCTGCTGCTGCTGCTACTACTACTACTACTACTACTACTACTACTGCTGCTACTACTACTATTTCTACTGCTGCTGCTGCTGCTGCTACTACTACTATTTCTAAGCAGCAGTAGCAGTAACAGTAGCAGCAGCAGCAGCAGCAGGTTACTGCTGCTGCTACGGCTAATGCTGCTGTTACTGTTGCTGCTACTGCTGCTGCTACTGCTGCTGTTACTGCTGCTGCTGCTGCTGCTACTACTGCTGTTACTGTTACTGCTGCTGCTACTCTTTCTCCACCAGCTGCTCCCCTTCCTCCTCCACCAGCTTCTCCCCCTCCTCCACCACCTTCTCCCTTCTCCCCTTCCTCCTCCACCACCTTCTCCCTTCTCCCCTTCCTCCTCCACCAGCTTCTTCATTCTCCCCTTCCTCATTCGCCACCAGCTTCTCCCTCTCCTCCTTCTCCACCAGCTTCTCCCATCCTCCTTCTCCACCACCTTCTCCCTTCTCCCCTTCCTCCTTCTCCACCAGCTTCTCCCCTCCTCCCTCTCCACCAACTTCTCCTTTCTCCCCTTCCTCCTTCTCCACCAGCTTCTCTTCCTCCTCCTTCTCCACCAACTTCTCCTTTCTCCCCTTCCTCCTTCTCAACCAGCTTCTCCTTTCTCCTCCCCCTCCTCCACCACCAGCTCCCTTCTCCCCCTCCTTCTCCCCTTCCTCCTTCTCCACCGGCTTCTCCCCTCCTTCTTCTCCCTTCTCTCCTTCCTCCTTCTCCACCAGCTTCTCCCTCTCCTCCCTCTCCACCAGCTTCTCCTTTCTCCCCTTCCTCCTTCTCCACCAGCTTCTCCCCCTCCTCCTTCTCCACCAGCTTCTCCCTCCTCCTTCTCCACCACCTTCTGCCTTCTCCATTTCCTTCTTCTCCACCAGCTTCCCCCTCCTCCTTCTCCACCAGCTTCTCCCTCCTCCTTCTCGACCACCTTCTCCCTTCTCCCCCTCCTCCTTCTCCACCAGCTTCTCGTTTCTCCCCTTCTCCCCCTCCTCGCCTTCCTCCTTCTCCACCAGCTTCTCCCCTCCTCCTTCTCCACTAGCTTCTCCCCTTCTCCACCACCTTCTCTCTTCTCCCCTTCCTTCTCCCTTCTCCCCTTCCCCCTGCTCCACCAGCTTCTCCCCCTCCACCCTCTCCACCAACTTTTCCTTGCTCCCCTTCCTCCTTCTCCACCAGCTTCTCCCCTCCTCCTTCTCCTTTTCCCCCTCCTTCTCCCCTTCCTCCTTCTCCACCAGCTTCTCCCCCTCCTCCTTCTCCACAAGCTTCTCCTTTCTCCCCTTCCTCCCCTCCTTCTCCACCAGCTTCTCCCCTTCCTCCTTCTCCACCAGCTTCTCCCCTTCCTTCTCCACCAGCTT
>NW_014581084.1:6711-7774 GCF_000485595.1 Priapulus caudatus
AGTCTGTACAGTTTTAGGACTACGAAATAAAAACTTGATCTCTGAATCTTGAGACTCTTGATTAAGTTAATCACAAATAGTTTGGAGATTCTACTCAGGGTCGGAGGCAGTGATTACAATTACATGCCACTAATGCATTCAATTATGTTGCTAGTACACTCCAGAAGCTTATACCGTAGGTAGCTACTAGTATACTGTCTTAAGTACCGTGCGGCGCAGGCTGCAGGGATCTGTTGCACTAATCTGGACAATTTTCCAGTTCAATTTTTTCCACAGAAAATTTTAAATATCATAACAGAATTTTGCTGTACTACTTCAGTCCATTAGTTACTAAATGCTAATCCCTTTTCATGTACCGCCGACTTGCAGATCCGTTATCTTGCGGCCAGTATTGCGATAGGTCTGGACCGATATTGAATTTCAGTGTAATTTGTTTTATACTGGTACTCGTGCGCCACCGTCGAATTCCTCGATTACTCGATTCGCTATCGAAGTACCCCTTGGTAAACTAAAGCCGAGAGGGTAGGCAGAAGTACCAGTCGTATTCATATGTTTGAAGTCGTGCTAATTATGTAGAATTAGTTAAATATGTACTTAAATCTGGCTTTCGTGAAACTAGATTGTTTTAAGTATGATTAACTAATTCATAATTACGGGAATTAAGTATGATTAGTGGATTTAAGTCATACTTAAGTTAAGTACGCTTTGTGAAACCGGCCCCTGATGTTTAGCGTAGTAACATTATAACTAATAATAGCAATGATCGATATCAATTATCGATAACAATAATATAGTTGAATAGATATATGAATGAGGAATATATAACGTTTTAGTCACACACACCTAATCGCTGCACTGTCGTTCGGCTGCCGGGAGACTGCAATAATGCCATCTACTTCTCCTTTTATTCTTGGCAACATTCACCTAAAATGTGACAATGAATGTTGCACTCAAAGCTGAAGCTCTTTCAGAGGAAACTACACAGCTGTTTAGGTTATATCCATGTTAGAGTTTCTTCTTAGCTGGATTTCCATCCTGGGAAAAGGTCTTGTGTGGGTTTTGA
>NW_014581084.1:8927-12424 GCF_000485595.1 Priapulus caudatus
ATAATAAAAACATTTTGATTTCTAGATGGAGTTTCCTGCTAGTAATTTTCAGGCAGTTTTGTAGCAACAAAACACCAAGGTCTCGAGGAAATTCTCATATGACATGTATGATATCTGTTTTTTTACCATAGTAGAACTGAGATGAACACATCTCCATATAATGTAAATGTTTAGTTTTTTATTTATTTTCAAAACCCACACAAGACCTTTTCCCAGGATGGAAATCCAGCTAAGAAGAAACTCTAACATGCACATATAACACTCAATGTTTAGCAATGATCGCCAAGTATTCAGTTAATTAATAGGGGTAGGCAGAGTGATATAATAACCAATAATTAATACACAATATTGTAATAATTTATAAATAAACTCCTTTCTGTAAGCAACACTTACTTCAGTGCCATTGCTGTGGCTAGGTGGCAGCACCTGTACAGTGGTGAGAGCTTGTGACGTCTGCTGCTGGTTAGCGAGGGCTTTTTGCTCTCTGTACGTCTGCTATGGACGACAAACATCCTGTAAGACTTACGTCTTCGGCACAGATGGGTAGATATACGTGTAGTGTATTAGTATCAAATGGAGCAAGCATTCCAGTACGGTAGAGCATCATGGCACGTAAACGAATGGTCTACCGAGTTCAGTTCCGCAAACACTAGATGCTAATTTAATTTATAGCAATCTAATTTAATCCGATGATGTGAGCACACAAGACAAGCAATCAACACGGACGGAAAGTCGTAAAAATGTCGACCCAACGCAACGATTCACCAATGACGTCATTATTACGTTATACAATGTTCATATAATGTCCCACATAGAAGTTCATATGATGACTGCCAAATACAAGTTCATATAATAACTGTCACATACAAGTTAATATAATAACTGTCACATACAAATTCATATAATAACTCCAGCTCACAGGGCGCGAAATTAGCACCGGCCCACCGGCATATGCCGGCAAATAATTTGGAGGGCCGGTAACATTGGCAAAAGACCGGCCCTCCGAGCCGGTGGTTTCAGCCGTGTTAGCAAGTACCAATATTGTCATTTATAGCATTAATGAGCAAATAGCATACATTACTGTTTTACCTGAAGGATATCACGCTATAATTTATCAACATTTTACAAATTTGATCAAGAATGCAAGCGTGAAACATGAAATTTATTTTATAAACAAAATTTGTGAGGGCTGGCAATTATGGTAAGCTGGTAACAAATGGGCTGCCAGCAAAAAATCTGGACCGTAGACAGACACAAATCTGAATTTGCGTGCCCTGAGGCTCATAATGCAGTCCTGATATGCAGGGATGGGTGACCCGTCAAAACCTGGAGCTCCGTCAGAACCTGGACCGAGTCAAACCTGGACCGTCATAAACCTGGACGCGTCAAAATCTGGACTTCTGAATGTGTATTTATTTTTTTTGTCGTTTGTAGATGTGTCTCCGTGTTTTGCTATATTTATGCTAAATAAATAGATAATTAAATAGGCCATCAACTGACTATCCTATGATGAACAATGTACGTGCTTACTCATCGACTCTATAACTCGGGGGGGGGGGGCAATTGAATTTAGATATGTTTCACTGAAATTTTTGAGTAACGTTGGAAAAATTTTGGGGCCCAAATTCACTCGGCGAGAGAAGTACGGAGTCTATTGCAGTCGTCGACGTAGTTACGTAGTAGGTAGGTAGATACGCAAGTATATGAAAACGATGTACAGGGTTAGGGTTAGGGTTAGGGTTAGGGTTAGGGTTAGGGTTAGGGTTAGGGTTAGGGTTAGGGTTAGGGTTAGGGTCCTGTGACAACATGGACGGTCCAGGTTTTGACGGTCCAGATTTTGACGGTCCAGGTTCTGAACGGTCCAGGTTTTGACAGGGAAGCTCATATGGAACAGAATCAAGAATCATGATACATGTGTGATATTCTATAGGACCTACCAACTCAACTGGGTGCTGGTTATTTTCGGTTGTGCAAATACTACTTCATGGCTGTGTCTGGCTCCTGAAATATACATAACAACTTCTCTGCAAACACTGTAGATGGTGAAATATACGAAAGCTTTCATGCTTATAAATTGAATTTTGGCGTGAATTGTTTCTGGCGATGTGTTTTACCTATCCATTAGAATGAGCACTACAAATTTACAGTTAATCTGAGTGATGTTGGCAATGTGTTTACGCTATCATTATTTTATAGTATTGCGACGTGAATGCGCCAAGTGATATACGCTACACGAGCAGTGCCTGCAGTATTCACCTCGAGGTGGGAATAGAGTCTGAGAGGAGTGAAATCTACATAGCTGCTCGACTTTTCACTAGTGCCTTGCTGGCTGTTCTGCAGAGAGGAGTCGTTCTGCTCGTGGCTGCGAGTGTAGTCATTTATCTGCCTGTAATAGCAGGAGATACTCTGGATACACGTAGACATGCTTGTGTGCATGTACGTGTATGCATGTGCGTGCATGCTTATGCGCAGACCAAAGCACAAAGCTGTTGTTGACTGCCTGATAAATAACGTTGAACATTGATTTAGCTCAACAAAGCAAGAGGATCTCACACACCTGTGACTCAGTTCGCTTTGAGGGCTAATATCATATACATCCCCAGGACTCCGTTGTCAAAAACAACCAAATTATTTCATAGACACCTGGAGTCTACGACCTTCTCCCAATGACAGATGGATTCTACGAACATTTTCATCACGTGAGTTATGTCTGACAATCATACAGACATTTCATCACTTTTATCACTATATACAATTACTTTTCAGTCAGCCATCATCAGCACAGTTGCAGAGACGTACGCACCTTCAGCACAACTTCAGCGGACAGGACAACATCGACGCAAACACAGATCACCTGGGCCAGTTGACCCGGACATCGTGAAGGACATTTCATCGACACCTGGAGTCTACGATTCTACAAACATTTTCATCCCGTGTGAGTTAGTTATGTCTGACGATCATACAAAACTTTCACAACCATTGCCAAGCAATATTTTTTTTGAATTGGGAGTGAATTTATGCTACAGATGGTCTAGGATCCTAATCACCATATTATTTATCTTAAATATTATCTATCATTCCACCTATATTATGGTCTTGTGTGTATATTTGGCTTGTTCACAGTTATAGTTACTTTTCAGAGTTAGTTATGGCTATGAATTTATGCTACACATGGTCTAAAGTGCAAAGACTCCAGTGTGTGGTACAAGAATAATAACAGGAATATTTCTATCCTCATCTAGCATCATCTGACATCATCAGCACAGTTGGGAAGACATCGATCACAGATTACCTAGCTCGGACGAATCAACGGAACAACAGACGAAGGACACAGCAACCGAGTGGCGGACAAGCAGCGGACAAGCAAGCATCGAGGGATCAACATAATTGTGTTGTTTTGTGTGTTTTTTTCAGGTCCCTCACAATCTGGATCACCACGTTGCCGTCGTGTGGGGGCTTAATTGCGTACTCCTATGATTCTAAGTGCGAGGTCAGCA
>NW_014581084.1:14130-17999 GCF_000485595.1 Priapulus caudatus
ATGCGTGAATCGAATGATTCGATGCGTAAATCGAATCATTCGATTCACGCATCGAATGAATTTGAATCGAATTATGAAACAGAATACACACCATAGCGGACAAGTGGCAAGCATCGAGGGATGAACATAATTCTGTTGTTTTGTGTTTTTTTTCAGGCCCCACCACCTGGATCACCACGTTGCCGTCGTGTGGGGGCTTGCGTACTCCTATGATTCTAAGTGCGAGGTCAGCAATGGTATAACCTTGCTGAACCAGCCAAGGAAGAGGAGTCCGACTAAGAGTGATCCAAACCCGGCACCCGGGTGTTTTCAGGATTTATTAGTAATTGATGTTTGGAGCAGTTTATTTTTCATGATTATTTGACGCCTCGTTATCAAGATTTTATTGTATCATTGTGGTCAGTGAGGAGAACTTATAGGCTGTGTATGCGATAGGTTTTATGTCATGGTGGTAAAAGAGAATGATTTTGTACATTGTATTTCGCGGTATTTCGTGTGTATTGTTCCATATTATGTTCAGTGAAGGAAGTTTAAGATTAATTATGTTCTAGGAAACTGTATTCACAGGAAGGGTTGTATATAGTAAACGATCTTCATGAATTTTCGTATTTTGCCATGAAATTCTGTGGGACAGTACGATTAACTTCCCATAGCTGTAACATAAGATATCTGTTTGCGGTCTTATAACATAAACCGTTTTGTCCATGTTGTGAAAAGTTGATAATATAGAGAATGTCTGTTAACATATATTATATGACTTGACAGTTTATTTTCTCATCGCCAATTCACCAGATAATGACAAGATTCCTCAAAACTAATATTGGATTTACCCTCACTGCTTATAAATTCACATTATACCCTGCTTCACCCTTAATTACTACTCATTAAATAATATTAATTACCCTGAAGTCTACCTCATATTCTGCTACACCTTGTTTTACCATAGCTGCTAGAAAATTCCCCCATACTGGAGGTAATAAAACATTCTTCTGTCTTAATTCATGCCTTGCATGCTTATATATAGATCACATATAATATGTCTAATATTAGAGAGCTTTTTTCGGCTTGAGCATAGATTCATCTTATCTATAAATCAAAACGTGTGATTGATTAGATTCATTGATCAATAAATGTCTATACTCTTCATAATTTCAAATTTCTATAATCACGGAGACAATGAACGAAGTCACACCGGGATCACGGAGACAAAGAACGAGGTCACACATGGGTCAGGGAAACAATGAGTGATCATGGGGTGCATTCATCACATCTTTGTTAGATTCCCGTGCAGCGGCGGCGGCGGTGGGAGGGAGAGGAGGGGAAGGCGGGCGAACTAAGAAGCCGTCGTCCCACGCTCACCACCTGACGTCACTATACGCGCACTTCAATAATTCATCGTCATATGCATTACGCTTGTGTTACTGGTGCACCGCCACCACCGTCTACCGGGCCTACCCCACGCCTACCGTGCCGCCGCCACCGCCGTCTACCGGTGCTCAACACGCCACCGCCTCTACCGGCTTGCGCCGACCACCGCCTCTACCGGTGCCACCACCACCGCTCTACCGGTCTGGCCGCCGCCCACCAACCCTTCTACGGTGCCGCCCCGCCACCGGCCTCTTTCCGGTGCGCGCCACCGCCTCTCTACCGGTGCGCCGGCCACCGCCGTATCTACCGGCTGCCGCCCACGCTCTACCGGTGCCACGCCACCGCCTCTACCGGTGCCACCGCCACCGCCTCTACCGGTGCCACCGCCACCGCCTCTACCGGTGCCAGCCAGCCAACCGCCACTTCTAACCGGATGCCGCCGCCACCGCTCTACCGTGCCACCGCCACGCCGTCATAGTACCGGTGCCGCCCGCCCACCGCATCTACCGGGTCTCGCCAATGCCACCGCCTTCTTACGGTGCCACCGCCACCGCTCTACGTCTGTGCACACCGCCACCCTCTACCGGTGCCACCGCCAGCCGCCATCTACCGGCCACCCCCACGCCTCTACCGGTGCACCGCCACTGCCTTACGGTTTGACCCGCATCGCTCCTCTCTCGGTGCCCACGCACCGCATTACGCGTGCCACTGGCCACCGCCCTACCGGGTGGCGCGGCCACGCGCTTCCAGTGCCTGCCGGCCACGCTCTTTTTACCGGTGCCACTAAGACACAGCCTCTACGGTAGTGCCACGCACCCGCCCTCTACCGAGTGCCACCGGCCACGCCATCTCCGGTGCCACTCGGCGCCATCCGCCTCTACCGGTGCCAGCCGCCACCGCTCTACGCGCGTGCGCCGCCACGCCTCTACCTGTGCCGCGCCACCGCCTCTTACCGGTACGCCGCCGCCAGCCGCGCTCTCGCGTGCGACCGCACCGCACACTTCTACCAGGTGCCACCGCCCCGCCTTACCGCCGTGCCACCGGCGCCACCGCCCTACGGCTACGTGCTGCCGGCAACGCCTCATAACCGGTGGCCACCGCCAGCCTCTACGGTGCGCCGCACCGTCTTACACCGGTGCGGCCACCGCTTCTATCCCCGGATGCACCGCCACCGCTTCTCTCTCATTTCCACGCGATGCGGCTCTCTCTCTCTGGTGGTTCTCTCTCTTCTCTCTCTCTCTTCTCGCTTCTCTCGTCTCTCTCTTCCTTTACCCCCCGCTCTCTCTCTCTCTCATCCCGCCTCTCTCTCTCGCGCGCTCTCTCTCTCCCGCCTCTCTCTCTCTCTCGCGCTCGCTCTCTCTGTCTGTCTTTCTCTCTCTCGCACGCGCGCTCTCTCTGTCTGTCTCTTTCTCTCTCTCTCTTTTCTCTCTCTCTCTCTCTCTACCGTGCTTGCTTCAATGCGGTATTAATATGCGAAGTGAATCACGCACCGCGGGCCTGCGTGCATATCCGTTCGCGCGTGCGTGCGCGGAGGGGCTCATTCAACCTCTGGCACGGACCGACACGGAAGCTACGATAAGAATGAGGATGCTACGATAAAGATGAGGATGCTAAGCTCCAGGTGGGAGGGTGCTGTCGTCGGTTGACAAGATCGTAGAAGAAGCCAGTAGCTCCGTAGCTCGCAGTACCGTCCGATTGATGCAGTTGACTCGCTAGTGCGCGCGCTCGCACGCACGCTCGCACGCACGCACGCACGCACGCCCGTATGTTTCCCAGCACACGCATTTTAATTCCCATACGTGAGTTGCATAAATAACCCATGTATTGTAGATGTATATATATATATATATATATAATTATATATGCGTGTTTGTCGGTTGGCATCCTTTACCCTCTTTTAATATTAAAGTAGTTACTTCTAAATATAAGTGATTAATGTAATTCGCTTGGCGCTAGGGGACCACACGCGTCCGTACGGTCGTTCAGTTCGAGTTCAGACGTGCGCGCGTACGTGCACGCTTGCGTGTGTCTCTGGGCGTCTTGGAGGCGTGTGCCCTTTGTGCGTGCGCTCGTGCATGAAGTCAAAGTCAACATGAACGCAGCAGGCGTGTGCGCGTGTGTGGTGAGGTGCCGATGAAAGGACGAGAAACAGGAATTTAATAGCAGAAAATAACCCCCTAAACTGTGGAGAGCGAGCGAGAGAGAGACAGAGAGAGAGACAGAGAGGGAGAGAGAGAGAGAGAGAGAAGGGGGGGACAGAGAAAGACAGAGAGAGAGAGAGAGAGAGAGAGAGAGAAAGAGAGAAAGAGCGAGCGAGAGAGAGCGAGAGAGGAAGGGAGGGAAGGAGAGACAGAGCGAATGAGAGGGGGAGAGAGGGGGAGGGAAAGAGAGACAGAGCGAGCGAGAGAGAGCGAGAGAGGAAGGGAGGGAAGGAGAGACAGAGCGAATGAGAGGGGGAGAGAGGGGGAGGGAAAGAGAGACAGAGCGAGCGAGAGAGAGCG
>NW_014581084.1:18628-19327 GCF_000485595.1 Priapulus caudatus
CCCTCTCTCCCCCTCTCATTCGCTCTGTCTCTCCTTCCCTCCCTTCCTCTCTCGCTCTCTCTCGCTCGCTCTGTCTCTCTTTCCCTCCCCCTCTCTCCCCCTCTCATTCGCTCTGTCTCTCCTTCCCTCCCTTCCTCTCTCTCTCTCTCGCGCGCGCTCTGTCTCTCTTTCCCTCCCCCTCTCTCCCCCTCTCATTCGCTCTGTCTCTCCTTCCCTCCCTTCTCTCTCGCTCTCTCTCGCTCGCTCTGTCTCTCTTTTCTCTCTCTCTCTCTCTCTCTCTCTCTCGCGCTCTTACGCTCTCTTTCATCTTATTAATTAACATTATTAATACAAGTTAATTATTTAATCTAAATTTTAACAACGACGGCAAATGGAAATAGACTGACACCGTACGTCGTTCGGGAATCACCCGCCCTCGTGCGCGCCAGCGACGAGGGACACGTGGAGCCAGTCTAGCTAGTCGCAGTTTCCACCGTCAGCCGGGACTTCAAACTGGCGCGCGCGGGAAAACGTAAATGATGTTGGTAATGAATACAGACTCGTAATTAGAATGATCGGAATGAGCAGGTAGCTATAGCTCCCTATAGTTACACACCCCCTCCCTAGCAGGTGTGCGGTACCAGGCTGATACGACGGTCGGTGCCTGGTACCACACTCTCGCTTTCCCCGAACGCGAACTGATGCATATATATATATATA
>NW_014581085.1:0-12607 GCF_000485595.1 Priapulus caudatus
TTCTCAGAGTATGCGTCTGCGTGCGACTGTGGGGTTGTTGACGGGGACGGCCGAGACGCGTGCAACTTGTGGTCTTTGAACTGCGGCGTGTAGTCGTTGTCAGGAGGCAGACTAGAGGACGGAGGTCTCCGAGAAGTGGTATGCATTGTCGCGCCTTTCTCAATTGTTCCGTGCGTGAGTGAGCCGACACACGTAGCGGTGGCAGAGCTGGTCAAGCTGCTATCACTTCGTTTACCGCTGATTCTGCCGGATTCTGGTCGGTTTGGTACTTATGAACATTGTGACTCAGAGGCCGTGTCACACGAAGGATTAGCTCAACCGGTTGGCGCGTATGTGTTAGATAGAATTCTGCGTGTCGTATTGCGGATGTGCAGCCTAACACACCCTGCTGTCACTGTAATTATCTGAACACTGTAGGGCTAAATGTTTCAAGCTTTCCACTTACCAGTCTCGCCCACTTCGACAGCAAGGATTGCTTGCCGCCAAACTCCGTTCGCGAATGGGTGCCGTTGAAGCGCTAGCTTAGCCTTTCCCATAACGAATCCCACTTGTCCTCTCATCCTTGTACGTTGACGGAGCAACGGCGCAACAGCCTTCTTGATGCGCGTAGAAAATATGCTACTTCTACTTTCTCTGCAGTACTGAGCGACAAGCGGTCACGTACATCCTCGGAATCTGAAGTCCTTAGTTGACTGAGAGACCTCTTCATTCCACCCAACTAGCTAGGCTGTTCGGAGGGTAAGTCTATCCAGTACGACACCCTTTGTCAACTCTCGAAGTAGGATTTTTCCGTGTACGGCAATGGTGTCTGAAACCATGGGGTCCGAAGATCTATATAGCGTGGACAGCTTTCCGCCGCCCGTGCTGTTAGGTTTCACCTCTAGTTGTACGTCGAAGGCCTGAAATGATCGGCCGTTCAGGTCCCATGACATGCAAGACTGTGGTTGTACAGGGTAAGTGGGTCTTGTCTAAGCTCAGGATTAAATTCCTCTGCCAGCTGCCTGCTCCGGAAATGCACTGGCATGACTTTCAGTCTGTTAGATGCTATCTTATGCAGCTGTAGGTTCCTTGAGCTGAGACCTGCTGTGTTGTGTCATATATCGATAAGCTTGCCTAGCTTGTGGGTAGGCAGGTTGAGGGCGTCTATCGACATAGAATTCTCCTTCACAAACTCATCACATCTCCTGACCGGCGATCTTTGACGGTTTCACAGCAAACAAGGTAGGTCGCGAACTGCGGTGAGTGAGGGGCTATTCCCAATCACATGAGCTCGCATCCAGGTATTCGATGAGGTCAAGGGGTTTGGCCGGTCATTGTTCGCGTACACAGAACACCTTAGAAGTCCCGTGGAGTCTTTGTACCAAAGAAAGAGTAGTAACATCTGCTCTATGTTCTCCTGTGATAGCTAAGGCATCCTACGAAACCGCAGGAAGAATTCCCAACAAACTGTTGGTTAGCGATTAGGCCCTGATAGAGCTGCCATTCACGTGGATACGCCTCATACACTGCCGAAGAATCCAACACCTTTTATCTTGTCACCGGCTGCTTCGGTGTGGTACACTCGCAAATGGGTAGTACCATACTTCCCTTCACGTCGGCCAAAGGCGACTCAGGCTGCCTCCAGAGTCTATAACTTTCTCATTAAAATCTTTATAAAGTGTTCTTTCTCGTGGGTTTCTTGGAAATTAGCATCCAGAAACTTTGCACGTTTCAAAGCAAGACGGTTGTTGGGCATCACCTCTTGGAGAACGAAAAGGCGAAGGGCGCGTCCAATACCTTTATGTCCTTTGTGAATATCACGTTCCATGTCGATTAACTCTCGGTTGTCTACAGACAGAACCCAACTTTCTCGTCGGCTTTTGTCTTGACGAATGAGCCTTCATCACCATGATATAAAGTTCTCTTAAAGTTCTGTTTCTTGTCATTCACGCTTGCCTTTCATGTGAGGTAAGGTTTCTGCTACATGGTATCGAAATGGTTTCTCGGCCATCCTATACATGAGTCTTGAAACATGTTGACATGTATTGTGCGTCAGGTCTATTTTGCCTTCCCATAGACAAACCTCACGATCATACCCAGGCCCAGCTGGCAGGCCTCTTGGTCGGCGAACGCGGCCATCTCGAGGTCTATTCAACTGTTCCATGCACATGTGGCATGATTAGGTCTCTCCCTATCAACAGGCCAATCTGGCAATCACCATTCACTGGAGGAATGTGATCAGGTGATTTTCCTCCAAGTGTGGCGATATTGAGCAACTCTTGTGTGTATTTCAGAATGATCACTTGGATCTCACTGCTTCTGACCATGGTGGGAATTCAGTTCTGGAGCGTATGGTCCAATAGGACTGAACTATGACCATGAAGGCCGCCTTCCGGAAGCACGGAGAAGCTCTTCCTGCACACCATGACGCCAATGTGGCATTTCACTCTGGGCTCTGACACCAAGGGCATCCATAAGCTTCTCGACTCGCTGACGGCTGCGCATTGCTCTGATCATCATTAATAGCATATACTGTACAAGCCTTCTGGCTTTTCCTATTGGAAAAATGCTTTACTGCAAGTCTTAGGCCACAGATTTGCCACGGAACCTTCCCCACAGATCGCTTGTAACCTTTCGATACTTACAGTCTGGCCCTCCCCGCCATGTAACGTACTCGCCTCTCCTGGTCAAGAGCTCCTGGTTCAGAGTGCGGAAGTTCTGCTCTCCTATCTGCGGATGAACCCAGTAGGATGTTACTTGCTGACATCGCATTAAAAACCGACACTTGATTTTACTCGCCAGTTCTGGCTATGTGGCTTTTACTGGTATGCAACAACTTGTAGCAAAAGAGTTTGTCTTTCAGATCAGTTTCCTTCAATCAACGGTTTTCTCACTGAATGCTCTGCATTCATTCAGAGAATGAGTGGAGATTGTGCAAGCGGGCATCAGCAAGGAAGCTTGAACGAACTTGCTAACCATCTGTCGGACCTACTTGCCTTGTTCTCAGTGCTGTAGATCTTCAATTCGGTTTTCCTCACTACAGTGGCGCTCTCTGTAATTGCTCCTATCTCTGCTTGGCAAGACACCTTGATTTCGCACCTCATTGAATAGGAAGCTTGGGGTCATTCTATCTGTTGCCATTCGCTTACGAAGCGGCTACGAAGAACGAAGAAGCGTGGAAATGCACACGAGGTTCGTCTTCTATAGTAATCTCACTGCTCGTGCATCCACTTAACTCTGGATGTGATTAAGCGCAACTTGGTCACAACTGGGTTGACCCCTGCCTACAGTGTCCATTAAATAAGCTCTAAAGGCGAATATTTCGGATCCCTTTCAGTGATTCGACCCTCCGCGGAGGATATCTGCTAAGTCATTACAGTTGCTTTTGAAGTCTTTAGGAATTCATTTCGCGGAAGCAGTGGATTTGGTTTTCAAATGTGTTTTCAACCAACTCTGGTGCCCATAGGCGTTCATCCAGTCTTGCCCATATGCGTTCAAGGCACCGTGCTGGATATGCCGCATTGCGAAGCGCTCAGGCTCAATGCTTGTTTGCGGAGTCATGCCAGCCACTTTGATCAACAAGGCAATTTCTTACCTGAGCCACTTGATTCGCATCTTCTCGCCACAATATTATTAAAGGAACATTTCCGATACTGTATATACAGCTGGGTCATCCTTGCAATGTAGTGAACCTGTGCATTGCATGAAGATTCCTTCTCATCAAGTATTATAGTCATAGTTCGGTTGATTACCCAGTCGCCCTTGCAGGAGTATTCGACAGTTGGCGTTGTGAACGATCGACTGCATTGCATATGGCAGCTGGTGTCGCTCACAAACGGTGTGTACGTGGCTAAGCCTGGTGGACGTTGCACGTTGCCGAGAATGTGTTGCACACTATCGGTGCTGATGATGCGAACGTTATGGATCCGAATTTCGTGAATGACGGTATTCCGGCCGGACAATCGGGTCCACTAGTAACCGACTAACGCGTGATAGTGTATGGTTACCACGTGGAGCTGCATGGTCTTGACAGATACATCTCGCGTATCATGCTGGTACGATCCACAGATGTCTTTTGCGTTCTTGGTGTGGGACGCTCCGCCGTGCTCCTCAACGATATTCCCTTATTCTTCTATTATAGGGATTCCTCTCTCACACTGAAGAATGTGAAGGAACGATTCAGACAAATCTAGTTAATCATAACTCCAGTCTGCGTCTACTATAGGCCACTTCTCTTGCACCTTCCAGTAGACCAATTCTATCTTTACAATCGCGTAATTCTTTTCTCGCTTAGCCGTAACACACTTTTCATTCATTCTCCGGCCTTAGCCCGTAATCAATTTTCATTTCTCTACTCTGTGCCTCTTCTCCGCTCTTTATGTTAGCTGCTGCGCTTCAGCGAATTTGAGGCCGGCACGTGCTGCTCAGCCTTCTGCAGTTGCTGAAGCCTTGCGTACTCCGCTGACGACTGAGCTCTAACTGCTTCCACCTTTTAGCAGCTATCGCCTACTTGTGTGTACATGTATCGCACATCTGTGTTCACGTTTGTCTCCATCTAGGCCCTCGACAGTAATATCTATTTTTTTGAAGAACACGTCTGCACTGTCAACACTGACACCGCTGTATTGCACTCTCGTGGTGCATACGAGTCCTGTGTACTTTTTTGCTAGTGCTTTGTACCTTCTAAAAATCCTATGAACTTCCATGTACATGCGTCGTATCGGATCGAAGCACCTGACACATTGGTACCTAATTCCAATAGAGCTGCTTTCTTCTTTATTACCTATGGCAAGTCTCTGTCCGTGCCTATAGTCTGTTGATACGACTTAAACTCGCTTTATAGGTCCGCTACCCTAGACAGTTTAGAGGTTTTTGCCCTCTCTCGTTAGGAGAGTCGATTGGGTCTCGATTCTCTCTGTCTGTACGAGTAGGCTGTCAGTCCGGTGCATGGCGAAAACAGTGTTGCCGTTGGTATGGTGACGTCAGAAGAGAAGCATCGGCGTCCGCGTGCGTTGCCGGGCCTTCTTCTTGTCTGATAGCACTTGTCTGCCATTGAAGCGTCATCGTCCACTGCTTGGTTTGAATCGTCTCCTATCAGAGTGGATATCCTCCTTTCTGCCACACGACGTGCAAGCTTTTATAGCTCCAAACTTCGCTTACTATTCTTGCCACCTGTGGCTATACTGCTGCCCTTGCTTTCGAGATACCGGCCCAACTGCTTAGCAGATAGTAACGCTTCTCAGGGGCGCTGGCGAACTCAGTTTGTCCTTTCTGTTATTCATCCGCTTACCGACGATAGCTTAGAGACTAAAAATTACAAATACGAAAGTACAAGTCTTACTTCACAAATGAAATGATCGCACTAAAACATGGAGCCAATGGTCTACATGCCACTTACAAAGCTGGCACGACACGTCACACGGGCGGATCAGGCATTACACAGGTGGTACTGTTACGCGTTACTGTAAGCAATACTGCCGAAATTAAACTACAGTTGCGTATATATGATTAGCTTACGTTTGTGGCGACCTCCAGCAAACACTACTTTAACTCTTTAGGGAACTTTAGAAAACAAGCCCATGTTCTTAAAACCGCGTTGCCTAACGCAAAACGAGGCTACCTAGACACAAAATAACCACACGCGGCGAGAATGATCCGGTCTCCTGTATGTAACCGCACCACGAAAATGTAACATCTGTTGAGATGACAATCAGTACACACAGACTTGGAAAACTTCATATACATAACAGTGTTATTACAGTACACATGAGATAGATACATATAATAATGTTTGATTGCCATATATCATAATTTATTAAGATAAGAGTAGACGATAGATCAAAGCTTTATTCTTCAATCGGATATAGTTGTATAACATGTGAACGATGAAGGCTCTGACACCTCTTCTAGACCGCAATATCTAACGATGCAGTATTTAAAACAACAACCCCGTGTAAAAATACCACTGCACTTTCGTATCCATTATGTGATTTATATGCAGAAGATGTAAAGAGTTTGATCAGATGCGAGACACGTCTCAGTCCTCACACACCGGTGGAGCAATTGTACGATTGTTCTCCTGTCCAAGTGCGACCAAGAGGTTTCCTGCAACCTCGGCAAAGCTTTACTGCTCTTTTAGTAACACGCCAGGTAGCTGTTTCCTACGACTGGCCTCCATAATAACTAAAGACCTCCTTCTTGGTCCATATCCATATCGGTTCGTGAAGGATGCGGGGGCGGGTAACGATCGTCAATCTTCTTAGTGTTAATTGTCCGTATCTTTTGGCTAGGTGCAGGTTCTCCCTACTGGTTGCGCCGACAAACGGGCAGGCGGCGGCCCCGTTGGGGAAACTTCCCCCCCTGCCCAGCTTGTGTGTGAAATCGCGTTCCGGCGCGCGACACTGCCAGCGCTTGTGAATTATCTCCCCCGGTTTAAATTCCACCACAAATAAAGTATGCCAGTCGCGGGGATCGACCGTCAAGAAATTCCGTTCGACCAGGACAAGAGAACAGCGTGTATATTTGACCGTACCACGCAGCCACTGCAGAAACATACACAAGTTATCTGACAATGCACAGGTTAACCTGTCACTAAGTGAATACCGTCGGCTAGCTCTTACTAGTATACAAGAACCCCAATACCGTTATCGGGTGTGATGGCCGATTTTACGCCATTATTGTCGACGGTAAAAATACACGCCCCGCCGGACCCCGCCTGGTATTTTCCCTCCGGCCCAGCTCCCCTAGCTCTTCCCCCCCCCCTCCTCCTCCCCCCCCTGTTTTGAATTTCATCCCTGAGGGAGAACCCTGAGGGGAATGTAAATTGTGCATATTACGCAAGGACGTTTTTGTTTGCAATTTTACACTTCCTCAGCGATAAGTTCTGCGCCGTACTAAGTGGAGGCGATGGCGTGGGTCGCGCCATCTCTGAGGAGCATATTTCTCGACTTACGAACTGTCATAGTCTGGTACGCTGTCGCAACGCACAGATAATTCAGTTTTTTTCCATGTTTTGTGCAGTTCGTTATTCACTGACAGAAATGCCAAATAACTGGCGCAAAAAACTGAAGTTCTGAGGTTAACAAACGACTGGTAAATTACTTTTCGGCAGTTGAGTGGCAAATGTTTGCTATACGTTTTAGGACATTTATCTTTCTCGGCTGCCTTGATGCACAGCGTTTGAACATGCAAATCAAAAGTTTAACTTGTAGTCCAAATGACTCGCTAACATCTTTTACATCATCTGTACATTTGATTCGGTACTTGGATGCTGAAGCAGGCCCGGGTCCGGTCATGGCGTCTTGTTGACCACGGCAAGGCCCTGGAACTTCCCTGGTTGGCCTCCATCTGAATTGGTTGTCAGGGTTGAAAATACTTATTCTAACATCGTGATCCTGCAAGATCACCATGTTATAATATTTGGTGATCTGCAAACATTTTGGTGATCCTGCCGAAACGCATACGATTATAATTAGTTATACATTGCAAATATGTTCCTGTTTTCAAGCGTATACAGTAACCAGGCCAAAAAGAATAGAACAGCACAATCAGGAAATTAGGATTTGATTTATTTCTTTATCTCTTCTCAGTCTGAGTCTGAGTGTTGCACAGACAGTTCTATAATATTAATAAGTGCATTCATCGTCATCTACGTAATATTCCGGCTGTCTTGTCTCATCATCTTCAACAGTGGCAGGTTTAGTGGAAAGATGAGGCCCATACGGTTTGACAAAGGCCTTCGTCTTCTCTCTGCTTCCACCGTGCCACTGCATTAGACGATCAAAAGCACTACTGCAGGAGAATCCAAGAGAAATTCTCATCAGTGCATTTAAGTTGGATCCTGATAGTCTGCTTCTCCAATCAGACTTTATCTCTTCATTTAAGAGAAACCTCTCTCACACTCTACACTAGTAGACGGCAAAGACAGCAACAGATTCACACAGCAGCCAAGTTCTTGCTTCTGGGTTTGCTGCCAGAATGTTGCCCATGTTGCCTTTTGACGGCCAACGTTCATCACTGTACCTTTTCTGTACATAGAGTTTAATGGTGGTCCACTCTTCTCCAACGTTTTCATTTGTACAGATGCCGCCTCCAAACTGTCCTGTGATGGCGCACGATATCATCAGAGCACAATCGCCATAGTCTTCTACCCTTCAGATCTAGTGGCCATGACTTGATGTACAAAATGAGTGAAATGTTTTTGCAACATGTTTCCATTATGGGAAACCTCCTTTCCATTCACTTAAAAGTACATCCACATGCTTTGCTTTTGCAGACTTGAATATCTTTTTTTTTTTTTTTTTCGGTGATCTAGTCGGATCACCGATGTTTTATTTTTCATGATCCGGTGTTGATCCGAAGCTGAAAAAGCCGTCGATCACCGGATCGGCGAGTTATTTTCAACCCTGGTTGTGAACCAGTCAACCAGGACACCACCCTCAGCCTCCAAGTCTGTTTCATTACATCAAAGTTGCTATTTGCAAAAGATAGTGTTGTCGTCAGCATAATTATACAGGTTTGAATACCTATAAAATAGAAAATATCGTTGATAAAAACATTGAATAAAATTGGTCCTGCTACGGACCCCTGCGGTACGCCCTTAGTAATTGGGAGGTCTGAGCGCTCTGAGCACTACCAATTTTCACACACTGGCTACGGTCTGAGAGGTAGCTGCTTACTAGGGTTGACGGCAGGGCCTCAGATAGATTGTAGGCCCGCAGTTTCTCTAAGAGTAGGGCGTGCGGAAGCACATCGAAGCCTTCGAAAGGTCGATCAGGATGGCACCCACGTAGTGACCACGATCGAGAGCCTCCTCCAATCCTCAGTCATTGCAAGAAGCGCTGACTGACAGCTATAGCCTTTACCGTACGCTGATAGGAAAGGATGAAAGATCCTCGAAAAGTGATCACCAGCTGGTCCACCATGGCGCCCTCGAAGATCTTCGATCGAATGGGTAAAACACTGATCTGGTCGATAATACTTTTCTGCAGCGGATCCTCCTTTTAAAAATAGGAGAGACCCTTGCATGTTTTCATTGCCATTGGAAAGTACCCTCGGAAAACATACGATTAACAATATTCGTCAGATGTACATATAGGCTGGCTTGATTATTTTCAGATCTTGGCAGAAATTGTTGTCAAGCCCGTGGCCTTTTTGTTGCCTAATTTTGGGAGTATTTATCTACCTGATTTGCAGAGATCTTCTCAAAGTAAAGGTTTCACATACAGGTAGATTGTCCTTAATCTTTTTAACACTGGGGTGATTCTTCACATCATCCTCACTCAGTTCGATTCCAATGTCCTCGGCCACTTTGGAGAAGTGATCATTGAAAATGTCACACACCGTTGTCTGGTCAGAGATCACAGAATCGTTTTCGAGTAGACAGATGTCCTGTCCACACTTACTGTTTTTACCAAGAACGGCTTTATTGTTGGCCAAAAAGTCTTTTGAGTGTGGTCCTCCTGAGCATCTTTCGAAGAAATAGTCTCTTATAGCTGCTCTTTTCATGGAGGTTACCTTGTTGCGTTGTATTCTGAATTTCGAAAAGTTATTTTTTGTTCTGCAGTTTTCGAAGATTCGTCGGAGTTTTTTCTTATAGTTTATTTCTGTACGTAAGGTACCATTCATGAATGGTGCCTTTGCACGCCTGTGTTTCGCTTCTTTAACTGGGATGTGCTCATCGACGATATATTGTTTAGCCAATGGGGACGTAAAAGAACCACTGAGGGCGCAAAGGAACTCTGGCTGTGACCACTGTTGTATTATGATAATTGTTGTGTGATAATTGTATGGTCGGCAGAAAAGCCAACGGCTTATGTTCTCTGTACAACACTACCGACGTTAAATAAAGCTTACTTTACTTTTACTTTACTTTTACTTTACTTTACTTTATTGTACAATTGTTCTTAATTATTACAGCATTTGCACATTTTTTTGGCCGTGGCTACGCGACCGGTTACACGTCCGGACATCCATCTCACACAGTGATCTTGCGACAGGAACACGCATGATTGCGCAACGGTACGCTCTGCTGATTGCCGAGTGTGTGTGTAGGCCTACGTGAGAGAGAGCTAGAGGTGTGTGTGCACGAGTGTGTGTGTGTGTGTGTGCGTGTGTGCGTGCGTGCGTGCGTGCGTGTGTGAGAGAGAGAGCTAGAGGTGTGTGTGTGAGAGAGATAGAGCTGTGCGTGCGTGTGTGAAAGAGAGAGAGAGAGCGAGAGAGGACGGATGAAAGGATAGACGGCAGCAGTGCATATATTGTATATTTTCGGCAATCAGCAGGTCCTGTTGATACCAAGGACCAATACCAAGGACCTGTCTACGCCACTGTCTGGTGTAATAACCATGAATGTTAAAATTTAAATGAAACATATTGTTAAAGATTTTAGGAAGTTCTTCGATTCTCCGCTTGTACATAGACAACCCCACCATAAATATATATATATTTGTTTAAGGTTTAATACACCCAGACTGTTGTAAAGTGATTCAGTATGAGCACGATACGGTGAAAATGTAATTACTCTAATAATTTTTTTCTGAAGAATGACAAGCTTAGTTAGTGACGTTTGGTAGGTACTTCCCCATATGTGAATACAATACGTGAAATAAGGATAGATAAAAGTATAATGTAAATTCACCACAGTTGGTCGATTTAAGTAACATCTGATTTTTGTCACTATTCCTATTCCTCTTGAAACCTTATTGGCTATATAAGTAATATGTTTCTTCCATGACAATTTATTGTCTATAATAACTCCTAGGAATTTAGTTTGATTAACTTGTCTTATTTTTTTATTGTCTATATTAAGCTCTAAGTCAATGTTGTTGTTTTTATTTTTAGTACTAAATATCATATAGTGAGGTTTTTACAATATTTAAAGACAATTTATTTACTTTTAGCCAGGTAGTTACTTTGTTTAATTCACTGTTCATTATTCTTTCAAAGATATTTAGATCTTTTCCATTTAAAAATATATTAGTATCATCAGCAAACATAAGGACAAATAAATTATTGGAAACAGTGGCTAAATCATTGATATAGATGAGGAAAAGTAATGGCCCAAGAATAGAACCTTGTGGGACACCACATTTCATAGTCTTTTTTGCACCATTAACCCAGTTATATCTCACAAATTGTTGCCTATTTTCTAAATAATGTCCCATCCACTTTAATGCAATGCCCCTCACCCCATAATACTCTAATTTCTGAAGAAGTATATTATGATTCACAGTGTCAAAGGCCTTTGAAAAATCAAGAAATAGTCCTATGACATATTCGCCCTGATCTAAGGCAGCTGTTATTTTATCGATTAAAATTATTAATGCCATATAAGTTGAATGTTTCTTTCGAAACCCAAATTGATAGTTGTATATATGATGTCATGTTTGGTTAAGAAATCCATGATTCGATTATACATTAAACGCTCCAAAACTTTGGAGAACACAGGCAATATCGATACTGGTCTATAGTTATTAAACAACATAGGATCTTCATTTTTAGCTCATCTGACAAAGTCAGATGCAGCTTGTAGAATCGCATGATCGTCCGTCCGTGAGTGCGTGCGTCCGTCCGTACGTCAACAGTTGGGCACAAATCTAAACGGCTCGACGTACGGTCACGATATTCGGGACGTGGGGGGTAATCCGAAAACGAGTTGGGATGTCGAAGCTGGGGGTCAAAGGTCAAAGGTCAAGAGGTATAAAAGAAGGGAACATCCCCCCCTCCATCACATCTATCTATATTCTAACTTTTGAGTCCGTATCATCAACCAGTAGTTCCTACATAGCATACATAACATGTGTGTGCGTGCGTGCGTGCGTGCGTGCGTGTGTCCTTTTCACTGTGTACTTGCCAAACAAATGGTTAATGTGTTACGTGTAAGCATGATTCTACATGTATTTGTATTGACATCTCAACCATAAAAAAAACATGTGCAACAACTAAACTCTCCATATCACACCCTTACACATAAACACTACTGTAGCCTATCCTGGTAACACATGCATCAAGTCACTAACCCGCGCGCAGCGCGGGTTTCAGCTAGTAACAAATAAAATGTCTTAGAACGCGCATGCAAAGCAAATCATCAGCGATTACAATTTTGCTTCTGTTTGATTTTCGCTGTCATGTCTCGCACTTTCTCGCGGTACCGCGAGACGTCCAACAAGGGTAAGTGAATGCAAACATCGCACCGGAGATATTTTTGGTCAGATGTAAACACAGAGGGCGATAGTAGGTGTAACACAAACAAGAGTGTAAGTTTAACCTAATAAATATTAGTCTTCAACAAGTCTAGGACTATAACGAAGACGGAGAGAGAAGTGGATCAAATCTCGTGCGTACCACCAGCGAGAATACTTATCACACACAAATAGATGCCCTTGTTTAATTATGTTCGCTGTTTGAGACGCGATTTGTGATTTTTGAAAGTCTTGACTCATAAAAAATGTATGGCTGGTATTATGTGTTCAATTCAATTTTTTCTATGCTATAACTGCATAAAATATTGGTGTTTTGAAATGTGGTGTAATACAGTGATTTTCGCTGTCAGGTGAGACTATTCAGCTAATTTTTAGTTTTTCTGAGCAAAATTCTCTGCATGATCGTGTTTAAAGTTAAGGAGGGGGAA
>NW_014581086.1:0-326 GCF_000485595.1 Priapulus caudatus
CAGACGGCCATCTATGAGTCCTCTACGGAAAACAACCAATTGGACCTCACAGGTAACGGAACCTGAAGCTACCAACTGATCCTCTACCGATATTCATCTGACGTCATCGTCACGTGACGCGCCGTGATGAATCTAGTTTTGCACGACGAGGAATTGATAGAACCGTTCCGTCCCGCATTGCCTTTTACTTTTAATGACGATAGATAATTATATAATTATTATACTTATTCGCGCCACTTCCTCGCCCCTCCCTCTCTGCTCCCTCTCTCTCTCTCTCTCCCTCTCTCTCTCTCTCTTTCTCTCTCTCTCTCTCTCTCTCTCTCTCT
>NW_014581086.1:4881-5422 GCF_000485595.1 Priapulus caudatus
TAATAAATAATACAATAAAAATAATAATAATAATAATAATACAAAAATAATAATAAACTCAGTCAACTATCCACACAGAACGCAGCGCCCTCTGACGACAGTCGCATGCGTCGGCGAAAAACGCGCGTGGACCGACTGCCGTGAGTGAGGCCATGAGACCTGTACTGTGTATCGCCGCAGCGGTCGCCATCTTGGCGTGTATATTGCCGGACGGTGACAGTCAGACGGCCATCTATGAATACTCTACGGAAAACAACCAATTGGACCTCACAGGTAACGGAGCCTGAAGCTACCAACTGATCTTCTACCGATACTCTTCTGACGTCATCGTCACGTGACGCGCCGTGATGAATCTAGTTTTGCACGACGAGGAATTGATTGAACCGTTCCGTCCCGCATTGTCTTTTACTTTTAATGACGATAGATAATTATATAATTATTATACTTATTCGCGCCATTTCCTCGCCCCCTCCATCTCTACTCCCTCTCTCTCTCTCTCTCTCTCTCTCTCTCTCTCTCTCTCTCTCTCTCTCTCTCTCTC
>NW_014581086.1:6856-12605 GCF_000485595.1 Priapulus caudatus
GTGTGTGTGTGTGTGTGTGTGTGTGTGTGTGTGTGTGTGTGTGTGTGTGTGTGTGTGTGTGTGTGTGTGTGTGTGTGTGTGTGTACGTATGTATGTGTGTGTGCGTGTGCGTGTGCGTGTGTGTTCGTGTGTCTATGTATGTGTGTGCATGCGTGTGTATGCGCGTGTGTGCGCGCGCGTGTGTACGTGGACGAGTATGCTATAGGAGAATATTTCAGGGGGTCAAGTATACGCAACGATGACGACTTAAGTCATACGATTAAGCATTAAGTTTTACTTACGATAATGCCTCCACCACGTCCTTCTACGCTCCACAGCAACAGCACTTGGTACGGCTCCAATCTATACCTGTGGTCGACCGTGGGCGAGTACACGGGCAGCCCCGCGCGCATGCGCAGTATGTGCGGATTCCTCGTGCTGGCAGACGACTATCTGCAGGCAGCGTCTGTTGTCACTATGGATCTGAGGAACTGCAGCGATAGATTGCCATTCGTCTGCGCCAGCGAGGGCTTCGCGACGACTCCCACGTCAGGTAGACAGACACACTGTCACGCAGACGCGCACGCACGTACGCATGCATGGACGCACACGTACACACGCACGCATGCATGCACTCACGTGTACGTGCACACGCACGCACGCATGCACGCACGCGCACGTACACACACACGCGCGCGCACACACACACNTGGTGTGTGTGTGTGTGTGTGTGTGTGTGTGTGTGTGTGTGTGTGTGTGTGTGTGTGTGTACGTATGTATGTGTGTGTGCGTGTGCGTGTGTGTTCGTGTGTCTATGTATGTGTGTGCATGCGTGTGTACGTGGACGAGCATGCTATAGGAGAATATTTCAGGGGGTCAAGTATACGCAACGATGACGACTTAAGTCATACGATTAAGCATTAAGTTTTACTTACGATAATGCCACCACCACGTCCTTCTACGCTCTACAGCAACAACACTAGGTACGGCTCCAATCTATACCTGTGGTCGACCGTGGGCGAGTACACGGGCAGCCCCGCGCGCATGCGCAGTATGTGCGGATTCCTCGTGCTGGCAGACGACTATCTGCAGGCAGCGTCTGTTGTCACTATGGATCTGAGGAACTGCAGCGATAGACTGCCATTCGTCTGCGCCAGCGAGGGCTTCGCGACGACTCCCACGTCAGGTAGACAGACACACTGTCACGCAGACGCGCACGCACGTACGCATGCATGGACGCACACGTACACACGCACGCACGCATGCACGCACGCGGACATACACACACACGCGCGCGCACACACACACATGCACGCACTCACGCACGCACGCACGCACGCACGCACGCACGCACACACACACACACACACAGACACACACACACATAGTCACATACACACACTTCATCATCAACAACGTTAGGCTACTTGAATGTTACTTTTGAGGTACGGTAACTTGAGATAATTCGGTGACCTACTTCCACTACATCTAGTTCTAGATATTGGAATTAGATCACTCTAGTAAGACGGTAGGTAATATAACTAGACAGTGGAAGTAGATGAATATAGCCGCGGTAGATGACTGCATGTGGTAAGATAGAAGGTAGTAGAAGTCCGTTCGCGCGTCGCTGGGCGTTGCTATGCGACCGCCGGCCTCGCGACACTGCTCTCTCGCGAGAGTCCACGTGGTCTTGTTCTTGAGAGGCGAGAAACAGTCGTCCATGTCCAGAGCTCCCATCCACTGCTCGCCCGCGATCCCGCTGCACTGCGGAGCTGTAGGAATGTGTGTGTGCGTGTGTGAGAGAGAGAGAAAGAGAGCGCCTGCCGTGGTAAGTAGGTATTAGCGGTAGATAGTGGAAGTAGACGTCTATAGTAAGGTAGTAGTTAGTAGATATTAGCTACATCTGCGCTATCACGTGCAAGACGGTAACGTTCCGGTGTTCGCGGCTGGTTTGCAACGTTCGTGGGGTTGCTCGTGTTGCAATGTTCAGGGTTGTTTACGTTAAAATTTCAGGATGCTTTTTCATGTTGAAATGTTTGCGGGGTTGTTCATGTTGAAAATTTAGGATGATTGTTTACATTGAAATGTTCTGAGGGTTGTTCATGTTGAAATGTTCGTAGAGTTGTTCACGTTGAAGTGCTCGTAGAGTTGTTCACGTTGAAATGTCCGTACGTTGCCAGCAACCCTCCTGTGTTGCATGCCACCATCTGCATGCCAATGACCCTTCACATCATTACATCATTTAAACTCATACAAGGTGCATGCCTTCAATTACAGCATCTGAACCTTCACCAGCAACTCTCATGTGGCGCATGCAACCATCTGCATGCCCCAAGAAACCCTTTGCCAACAACCCTCATGTGGTACCTGCAAGTTCGTCAGGAGCTTAGATGGTTGCATGCACCACATGAGAGTTGCCGGCAAAGGTGTAGATGATGTACTTGAAAGCATGCACTTTGTATGAGTTTAAATGATGTAATGATGTAAATGATGATTGCGTGGCATGCAGATGGTTGCATGCGGATCCTGGCACGTGGATTGGCCTTCTGTCCGAGCCGGGCCGTAACGGCAGCATCGGTTACTCGTGGGTCGACATGAGCGGTGGTTCGTCCGCAGTCCCCTTCCATAGGTAGGTTGAAAATCATCATCATCAGCAGCAGCAGCAGCAGCAGCAGCAGCAGCAGCGACATCTTTATCATCATCACCTTTATAATAATCATCATCATCTTTATAATCATCCTCACCATCATCGTCGTCGTCATCGTCGTAACATGTTGATTTTGCCGTTATCATAGGTTTTCGAATTCGATCATTGAAGACCAGCTAGAGACGGACGTGTGTGCTTTTGTCCCTGCTTTTCCTATCGGCCCGTGGGAGTTCGCCGGGTCTTGTCTGAGCACGGATTATTACTACGCGTGCCAACACAGTGCCGTAAAACCTCCAGGTACGCATAGAAAGGGGACCTAAATTCAGTAGAGGTCCAAAAAACTGGCATACGTGGACGATCACCTAGATGTAGAAATAAAAATTAATGAAACAAGTTATTTGTAATGAAAGTTGTAATATTATTTAATGAGTTTATTATTATAAAAAAATAAGTTTTTGAAAATAAATTTACATTTATGAAATACGTGATATATGAAATAAATATAACATATAATATATATACACATGTATATCATATGTATAATATAATATGAAATATTAACGGTGGTACTGACCTCGGCCCCGCTCCTGACATTCGGGGCGTGTTTGCAGATGCGCTCTTGCATCTGTACGTCGACATGGGGTCACCGACGACGTCCGCTGCTGCCGACGCACCAATAGTTCACATCACCGCACTCGATTTCTATGAGTCTAGCGAAATCTCTCCTCGCATTGCCTGCTCCTTCCGGCACGCCCACCGCGAGTTTCCGATCAAGTGGGTAAAGGACGGGTTGGAGATTGATCAGCCGAATCCGCCGCCAGGCGTCACTGTGGTGTCCGAAGCTCTTCTGCCCATCGTCAGGACCAACAAGTTAGTATGTTGGAGAATTTCGCAGAAAGGTGGCGCAAGCGGCGTTCTGAGCATCCAGGAGAGTAAAGGATTCTGTAATAAATTCTTATCAGTAGACCTGTGTGTATAATTAGGAGAGCGCCCTAGCCAGTAAGATGCAAAAATACTACTTAATTCAAGCCCGTACTTCCCCTTGTCTCCCTTGTCGCACGCTCAGCCTCTTTCTTCTTCCACCACCCCTCGGCTGTCTTCCTTGCCATCTTCCCTCAGTCTCCCACCACTCTCTCCCGCAACAAGCTATATTACGTGCTTTTATTTAGGCCGTACTGCACGTCTGAAACGGTGCTCGCCCATGCGAAATATCTCCCAAAAAGAATAATTTTTTTTCAAAATCATGAATTTAAAATGAAGAGGGGTTATCCCAGCATAGATTTCTATAGTAATATTCCATCAGTAGACCTCACTTATGAAATAGGAAGCAGACATTGCATGTAAGGTCTCCGCTGCATAAACCAGTCAGTATACAATCTGGCTACGTTACTGTTTTAGCGCATGCGGAATATCTCACAAGAACAGTTATATTTTGTGCTGAAAATGCATTTAATATGGTCAGGTGTATCTCAGCATAGGTTTCTGTAATAAACTCCTAAATCAGTAAACCTGTGTGTATAATTAGGAGAGCGCCCTAGCCAGTAGGGTGCAAAACTACTAATTCATCCCCGCCCGCCCTTCTCATTGTCTCCCCTGTCGCACGCTCAACCTCCTTCTTCTTTCACCGCCCCTCGGCTGTCTTCCCTGCCACCTTCCCTCAGTCTCCCACCCCTCTCTCCCGCAGCAAGCTTTATTACGTATTTTTATTTAGACCGTATTTCACGTCTGAAACGGTGCTCGCGCATGCGCAATATCTCCCAAAAAGAATAATTTTTTTTCAAAATCATGAATTTAAAATGAAGAGGGGTTATCCCAGCATAGATTTCTATGATAATATTCCATCAGTAGACCTCACTTATGAAATAAGAAGCAGACCTTGCATATAAGGTCTCCGCTGCATAAACCAGTCAGTATACAATCTGGCTACGTGACTGTTTTAGCACATGCGGAATATCTCACAAGAACAGTTATATTTTGTGATTAAAAAATGCATTTAATATGGTCAGGGGGTATCTAGGCATAGGTTTCTGCAATAAATTGTTATCAGTAGACTTGTGTTCATAATTAGGAGAGCGCCCTAACCAGTTGGGTGCAAAACTAATACTTCATCCTCGCCTGCCCGTCCCCTTGTCGCACGCTCAGCCTCCTTTTTCTTCCACCGCCTCTCGGCTGTTTTCCCTGTCACCTTCCCTCAGTCTCCCGCCCCTCTCTCCCGCAGCAAGCTATATTACGTACTTTTATTTAGGCCGTAATGCACGTCTGAAATGGTGCTGGCGCATGCGCAATATCTCCCAAGAAGAAGAATATTTTGCGAACATTACGAATTTAAAATGAAGAGGGGTTAACCCAGCATAGATTTCTATGATACTATTCCATCAGTAGACCTAACTTATGAAATAGGAAGCAGACATTGCACGTAATGTCCCGGCTGCATATACTAGTCAGTACAAAATCTGGCTACGTTACCGTTTCACCGCATGCGCAATATCTCATCAGAGGAGTTATATTTTGTGCTGAAAATGCATTTAATATGGTCAGGGGGTATCTCAGCATATATTTCTGCAATAAATTATTATCAGTAGACCTGTGTGTATAATTAGGAGAGCGCCCAAGGCTGGAGAGAATGGTGTGAGACTGAGGAATTGCGGCAGACAATTTTGTTATTTTTTGTTTTTCTTATTTTATTTATTTATTAATTAATTTAAAGACGGTACATTTGTAACAGATATGTCAACATGAGCTTGCAAGCTCCTCACCGTCAGTGCAGTAAAATGATACAATTTTTAATTAAAAGTGCTAGTCTAACAACGTAACAAGCAACGGTACTAGGGCAGCTAGCCCTAGAAAAAAAGGCAGCTAGCTATTAAATAAAAAAAGGAAGATAGTTAAGGGGGCGGTTGAGGTTAGCAAAATATTCCTATTCTCGGGAGATATTGCATATAGGAGACCATCTAGAGGCGGCGGGGGAAAAAGGAGAGAGGGGGAGAAAAAGTGTGAGAGGGAGACACGGATGAGAGAGCGACAGAGCGAGAGAGAGGGGGAGAGAGAGGGAAAGAGAGAGATAGGGAGTGAGAGAAGGAGAGTGTGAGAAAGGAGGAGCGAGAGCAAGCGTGAGAGAGAGAG
>NW_014581087.1:0-487 GCF_000485595.1 Priapulus caudatus
GCAGCATGTAGTAGCAGCATGTGGTAGCAGCATGTGGCAGCAGCAGCAGCAGCAGCAGCATGTGGTGGCAGCAGCAGCAGCATGTGGCAGCAGCATGTAGTAGCAGCATGTGGCAGCAGCATGTGGCAGCAGCAGCAGCAGCAGCATGTGGCAGCAGCATGTGGTAGCAGCATGTGGCAGCAGCATGTAGCAGCAGCATGTGGCAGCAGCATGTGGCAGCAGCAGCAGCAGCAGCAGCAGCAGCATGTGCAGCAGCAGCAGCATGNTGTGGCAGGTAGCAGCATGTGGCAGCAGCATGTGGTAGCAGCAGCAGCAGCATTCTGCATGTGGCTGCATGTGGCAGCAGCAGCAGCAGCAGCAGCAGCATGTGGCAGCAGCAGCAGCAGCAGCAGTAGTAGCAGCATGTGGCAGCAGCAGCAGCATGCTGCATGTGGCTGCATGTGGCAGCAGCAGCAGTAGCAGCAGCAGGACCAGCAGCAGCAGCAGC
>NW_014581087.1:2202-2708 GCF_000485595.1 Priapulus caudatus
CAGCAGCAGCAGCAGCAGCAGCAGCATGGCAGCAGCATCTGGCATGTGTAGCTAGCAGCAGCAGCAGCATCTGCATGTGGCTGCATGTGGCAGCAGCAGCAGCAGCAGCAGCAGCAGCAGCAGCAGCAGCATGTAGTTGCTGCTGCTGCTGCTACCACATGCTGCTGCCACATGCTGCTTAGCAGCAGCATGTATACGTAGTAGCAGCATGTGGCAGCAGCATGTGGTAGCAGCAGCAGCAGCATGTTGCATGTGGCAGCAGCATGTGGCAGCAGCATGTGGTAGCAGCAGCAGCAGCATTCTGCATGTGGCAGCAGCAGCAGCAGCAGCAGCAGCATGTGGCAGCAGCATGTGGCATGTGGTAGCAGCAGCAGCAGCATTCAGAATTCTGCATGTGGCAGCAGCATGTGGCATGTGGTAGCAGCAGCAGCAGCATTCTGCATGTGGCAGCAGCATGTAGCAGCAGCATGTGGTAGCAGCAGCAGCAGCGGCAGCAGCATGTGGTA
>NW_014581087.1:7380-7682 GCF_000485595.1 Priapulus caudatus
GGCAGCAGCAGCAGCAGCAGCAGCAGCATGTGGCAGCAGCATGTGGCATGTGGTAGCAGCAGCAGCAGCATTCTGCATGTGGCAGCAGCATTCTGCATGTGGCTGCATGTGGCAGCAGCAGCAGCAGCAGCAGCATGTAGTAGCAGCATGTGGTAGCAGCAGCAGCAGCATGTTGCATGTGGCAGCAGCATGTGGCAGCAGCATGTGGTAGCAGCAGCATTCTGCATGTGGCTGCATGTGGCAGCAGCAGCATGTAGTAGCAGCATGTGGCAGCAGCATGTGGTAGCAGCAGCAGCAGCATG
>NW_014581087.1:12335-12600 GCF_000485595.1 Priapulus caudatus
CAGCAGCAGCAGCAGCATGTGGCAGCAGCATGTGGCATGTGGCAGCAGCATGTGGCATGTGGTAGCAGCAGCAGCAGCATTCTGCATGTGGCAGCAGCATGTGGTAGCAGCAGCAGCAGCATTCTGCATGTGGCTGCATGTGGCAGCAGCAGCAGCAGCAGCAGCAGCATGTGGCATGTGGTAGCAGCAGCAGCAGCATTCTGCATGTGGCTGCATGTGGCAGCAGCAGCATGTAGCAGCAGCATGTGGCAGCAGCATGTGGTAG
>NW_014581088.1:0-2606 GCF_000485595.1 Priapulus caudatus
GGATCAACACCTCCTTTCGGCAACGCTTCTCTAGTATCCCGTCTCATCTGGATGGCGCATTATCAGTTAAGAATAACCCTAAACCCTATGCCTAACCCTAACCATAACCCTAACCCTAACCCTAACCCTAACCCTAACCCTAAATCCTAATTCTAAAATAAAACAAAATTAGCCAAAAATAATAAAAAAATTAAATAAATAAGAGACAAAATTTGCCAATCAGAGCCGTCCACCGATCTCTACTATACTAACTTATAGTATAGTATAGTATAGTTAGTATAGTAGAGATCAGTGGAGCCGTCCCCTAGCGGATCACTCTCTCCTTTGTGCAAAATTTAAATTCAATCATCACGTACGTGGGAATTCTTGCGCGTGTCTTGACGGCTGCCGTAGCGTAGTCGGTAGGAGCTCGGTTTCATAACCCGAGATTCTGGGTTCGAATCTCAGTTGGGGGAAAAAAATTCTCCTTTACGTTTTGACTCTTTAGTATGTACTTCTGGCACTTCAGCGTTAATTTCAAAATTTAAAAAATAAATTTTACTACATTCATAAAAAAAAATTTACTATTATTAATATTTATTCTTATTTTCATGTCTTTTATCTTTATAATATTTATATTATTTTTTATAGTTTGGGATTGGATGGGATGGGATGGGATAGGGTTGGATGCGATGTGATTCATGAGATGCCATAGGATGGGATGGGATGGGATGGGGTGGGATAGAAGACGATGAGATGGGAAGGGATGGGATGGCATGGCATGGGTGGAATAGAGTGGCATGGGATGGAATGGGATGGGATGGGACGGGATAGGATGAGATGGGATGGGATGGCATGGGATGGCATGGCATGGCATGACATGGCATGGCATGGCATGACATAGGCTATGGCATGACCATGCGATGGATGGATGGATGGAGGGATGGCTGGCTGGATGGATGGATGGATGGATGATGGATGGATGGATGATGGTGGATGGATGGATGATGGATGGATGATGATGGATGAATGGGATGGATGGCTGGCATGGATGGATGGATGGATGGATGGATGGATGGATGGATGAATGGATGGATGGATGGATGGATGGATGGATAGATACATAGATCGATTGATAGATAGATAGATAGATTTTGCGGTATTTTCCTTTCAACCAAGTGGTCACCAACTGAGCACTTTTTCCCCTGCTCACTTATAGAATTGCGCTCTTTCTTTCTTCCCAAAATGTTTTTTTGTTTTTGTTTTCTTTTCAGTTGCATTAAATATTTAACTTCAACTGTGTCACTTACATTAAGTTTATATTTTAAGGCACGATTGCTCGTTGTACGGGTAGTTCTGCTAGTATATATAGATACTCTTACTACTACTACTCACTAAAGGTTTCTGGTTAATAATAAAAAGCTCAATTGAAAACTCACTACATATCAGTAGTTGTTGACAATTCAAATTGCAATTGCCAAAGTGGTTGTCACATAGGTTTCTACACTCACACAATTCTGCATGCATGCTGAGGCCACAATTAAAAAAATATTACATTAATAGACCTGGTTTGTACGATAACGTGTAACAAACCAATATGAATTGGGTTATAAGGTTATATACACTTCTAAATGATGCAAACTAGGTGTTAGTTATTCTAGCATATATTAACAGTGCTGATTCAATAGCCATATTCTACCATTAAAAAACAGCCTGGGTAAACTCTGGCATATGGAGAGGGAGGGACGTAAAGAGAGAGAGAGAGAGAGAGAGAGAGAGAGAGCGTGGAGGGAGGGAGAAGAGGGGAGAGAGAGAGAGAGAGAGGGGGAGAGGGAGAGAGGGAAACAGTGAGAGAGAGAGAGAGAGAAGGAGAGAGAGTGGGGAGAGGGAGAGAGAGAGACCAACGGATATAGAGAGCTAGAGAGGGAGAGAAAGAGGATGGGAGACAGATATAGATAGATAGATAGATATAGATTTATGCGATTCGTCATATCGAGACTAGGAGTATGACCCTGGTTATCTCAAGTAGGACCTCCTTCAGCTCATCCTCCTCCTCTCTCGTCTCCTACAATGGGTTCATGACTCCCTGTTCATACTACTCCTCGACGAAGCACGAGTCTACCAGATCTCAACACCGTCTTGGTCACTCCCGTAAGCTCCTCTACGTCTACCTCCACTCTGAACCTAGACTACTCCGTGCCTCTCTTCCGTATCGAGCGTACGATCTCGGAAGGAGAGGTCAGAACACTTTCAGGAGTATGGACACACGTTGCAATCAAACACTCGACACAAAGTACACGCGAAATGTGTTGGTAGGTGAACGATAGTCATCTCAAGGAAGTGAGCTGGAACAGATCGGAAAAGCGATCGTCTACGCGACTCACACATGTAACGAACTCGGAAGATAGCTAACGGTCCTCGCTAACGACACGTCACGGACGAGAGAACTCCGTGACTCTCGACGTCAGGATCAGAGAGCACCTCGTTTCGACTTCAGTGGGCTGGCTCCTCTCATTCGACACGTAGTACTCCTCACGACTCCAAACGTATCTCCTCAGTCTCTCGGACTCACTGACTCCCTCAGCCCACCATCCTCACTCCTCCCCACACACTCTCTGCAACTCCGA
>NW_014581088.1:3642-12600 GCF_000485595.1 Priapulus caudatus
AGATTTGTTGAATACACAACTCTTGGTTTAACAACACTCCACGCAATAGGTTACAGCACGTGTATGCTGCAGGAGGCACAGGTGGGCATTATGCAGGCAACAGTTGTTGACAGACGCCAGACGGGTACGTGTGAGTGTACGTCATGTACAGTAGGCAGGCTATAAATAGTGATAATGTGATCAGTGAAATGACTCGAGACAGCCCATATCATGCCACGATGTATCAATTTGGATGGCCACCTGTGACGAATAATCTGTGGTGTAATAGAACGCATGGAAAGTGTTCGTGTTATCTGTCGACGTGACCATACGCTACCCTTAAGGTGACTATACCTCACACATTCTAGACCGAGAACATGGAGAGGGAGGCGCAGAGCTTCCTTAGATATATATATATATATATATATATATATATATATATATATATATATATATATTTCTATGTGTGTGTGTGTGGTGTGTTAATTATACCAATCTAATAATGGAGTATCAAAAGTGTAACAAATTTTTGTCTGTCAGATTGCAAATTAAAAAACCTTCTTTTTTTGTTTTCTTTTTTTTTAAGTTTAGGGTCGGCCCTAATAATCTAGGGACGGTCGGTCGACCGGAAACACACCTATTTTTTTGTTTGGCCTAATGATAATGTAGCCGCAAGAAGTGATCGATCAGTAAGCTAAGTGTATCACTAGCTCTAGCCTATAGCTCTAGGACCATATAGGCACTTGGAGCGTTTCAATAAAATATAATGCTAAATAAATACGAAATCTATATTTACTACCATTTAAAGTCTTAATGTTTCTCTACTCTCTTTTACCTATTTCACCTATTATTGCCGACAATTTCCTGTAAATGCCGTCCAAATGCTCATCTGCTGCACACTGACACATAAATATATAGTTACTGTCACTATATAGACACTATATAGACACTATATAGTGTGACTGTATGTAATGTCTCAAAGTCTAAGGGGGCTGAGTCAAAGTCAGAGCCAAATGCTCACTGTTGCATATTTTGTGTGCAGCAGCTAGTGTTACAGTTTCCTGTAAATTCCGTCCAAATCCTACGTGCAACCATATACGCTGCCGGCGCCATTGCTCTCGCGGCTCCACTGTTGCACGCTTACACTAATATATATATATAGAACTTTAGTACACTATATATATTAGTGTAAGCGTGCAACAGGCAGCGTAGGCCCTATATGGTTGCACGTAGGATTTGGACAGAATTTACAGGAAACTGTCGGCAATAATAGGTGAAAGAAAGTATAGAAACATTAAGAATTTGGTAGTAAATAGATTTTGTATTTAGTTAGCAATATATATTTTATTGAAACGCTTCAAGTGCCTGTGGGTACAAGTACATTGAGCAACGCACCTCTGCTCATTTTATATTCGCCTATTGAGCAAATGCATCACACCGCCGCTCTCCTGCGGTGTTGTCAACTGCAGCAATCGGTATCAGAGAGAGCCATGCATGCACACAGCTTTTTTAGGCTGCCTAGGGTGATCACATGCAACACAAGGTAAAGTAACGAGATACCAGGCGGACCACAGATCGACGCTTGGAGCATTTTCAATAAAAATTTAAGGCAATGCTGAATAAACACGAAATGTATTTACGGTTCAAGAATAGAGAACATGGGTCCCAATAAAACCAATGTCATTTACATCAATATAAATATAATATTACATATCAATATAATAAGTTAAGGTTAGGCAGGGGCGGATTCAGACCGTATTTGCCGTATTGGGAAATACGGTCTAGATTTCAAAGTGCCCTTCGAAATTTTGCGCTAAAAAAATACAGAAAACAATTTGATGGAATTTGGCTATATTCTCTATTTGTTTTCTTTTTCTTCTGATTCATTGACTAAGGAAATCAAAATTTTACATGGTAACAAAACTAGCTTTGATATCTGAAAAAGAAGAGAAGTGCTTGAATCATTCTGCATGAATTGCTGGTATGCAAACCGCAGGCAAAATGAAGCAGAAATAAAATTTCTATATTATGGTTTTTAGCTATTGCTGCTTGACTAAATGTGTTCTCAAATGGTACTCATTTTTGTGCCCAGGGACCATTGACATTTTGAAATTTTCTGGGGGAGGCCCCCCATACCCCACGCCATGTGATTCGATCCGCGCCTAACGGTGCCCACTAGCTGTGGGGTGGTGTGCCCTTTTTGGGGGATGTGCCCTTCAAATCTGGAAAAATACTGTCTAGCTTCAGCCCTGGATCCGCCCCTGTTAGGGTTATGGTTAGGGTTAGGGTTAGGGTTAGGGTTAGGATTAGGGTTAGGGTTAGGGTTAGGCACATTGGTTTTATTGGGACCCATGTTCTCTATCCTTGGGCCGTATTTACTACCAATGTCTTAATGTTTCTCTACTCTCTTTCGCCTAGTATTGCCGATAATTACCTGTAAATGCCGGTCAAATGCTCCTCTGCAACACACAGGTACACCGCACGCGCGGCGCACGGCGCACGCCGCTACACATTTACGCTTATATACATATATGTCGCCGGCATCCAGTAGGCAGCTGCATGTTTGAGTGGGGGTGGTGATTTCTCTTGCACGTGTAGCATACTCTACATAAAATAGCACCCAGGCAACATGTGAACAGAATTCACCAAGCCCGGCTTTACAATTACAGTGTGCTGGCTGACATGATATGCCTGTCCTATATTCTCTCATCGTGACCCATGCACGGATAGAGAGATGGCTAACGCTCCATTAGGAGTGTTCCCAATTTTGATATCATTAATAATTAATGATTAATGATTAATGATTGATAATCCTAACCCTAACCCTGACCTAAATGACATTAAACCACAAACTAATATATGACCATGACCATATATATATATATATATATCAAGAGCGGATAATACCTAGAGTGTACAACGAAAAAACGGGAAAATAGTGCTATTTCACGACAACATTTAATTCTCCTTTGGCCTGCTGAGTCTATAATAATTCTGATGGTATGGCATTAGACGCGAATTCTTTTGCTCTCTAAAACAAGACGAACGCGCTTGTCAATACGATACTCCTAAGGCGGAAGATCATCGGCTGCCTAAACCGCCACTCCCACATGCACAACGCCGCCCTGCGAATCCACTTTCTGTCCCGCATCCTTGCACGCGTCTAAGTATTTCGCTATCGGTTTCACGTCCACCGCTTGGAGGGCTGATAATTGATGTCTACATCCAAATTTGGTACGTATTAGGACTCGAGCTGCGTTGTAGAAAGCTTAATTAAAAAAACATTGCCGGCCTCCGATCATGACGGTGCACTTAGCCAGTGCTAGGAAAGATAATGGAGAGCTAGAGCATAGGCGATGCCCCCGAAAGTCCACCTCCACCCTGCACCTCACCCGAAAATCAATTCATAAACTTATGGCGGAAAAACCGAACTTCTCACGAAGCAACGCTTAGCCGCGTGAAGGATGGGGACAAGAAGCTGGATTCGAAGCGGCGGTTTGGCCATGTGCGGAGGGGGAGGTTTAGGCAGCGCGATATCCTCCGCCTAGGGTATCGTATTGACAAGCGGTTGGTCTTGTTTTTAAGAGAGCAACGAATTCTTGCATTAATGCAATACCATGACAACTATTATAGACTCGCAGGCAAGTAGAATAATGTTGTCGTGAAATGAGCACTATTTTCCGCTTTTTCGCGTTGTAGCACTCTAGGTATTATGCCGCTCTTGATATATATATATATATATATATGTTATTTATGACCATTAATAGACATTAAGTTCTGGGAACACTCCTAATAGAGTCACACTCCAGTAGAGGTGGTATAATCATGCAGAGACTGGTCAGTGCATAACACCGTGCTCGCGATAACGTAGATGGGACTCTCAACTGTTCACAATGATAGGTTAGACTGATACACGCCAACCGACAGAACAGTGCGATCGTGGCCATCCAGGCCTTTTGTGGTTCTGAAGTCCTTGAGAAGTATAAAATGAATCTCGGCTACGAATGTTTGGTTAGTCAATTCAAACTGGAATCCAAATAAGTAAACGTGATGGGGCACAAAGTTGTGCGTCTCGCTCACTCTCCTCGTGCGGTGTCGTTTCGCGCAATGCCACTCAATTTTCTCGAGATAGCGTTGGCTTTGGCTACCTAACGTTGTCCTAGTGAATTCAAAGTACTCGTACACTACCAGACAGTTCGACAACGTGGCATACACTAGCTATTATAAAAACTGCGTTTGATACGTTATATCGAGCCTAGCATCGACGAAATCGGTGACAAATTTTGAACTCCTCCCACGATCGTAACAACAAACTCCAAGTCCTATCGCAACATCACATCATGCTGTTCGCGTTCGCAATCTTCCGATCTGCTCAATCTAACGCAATCCCTGCGCACTCGCGTGTGGCAGCCCTCCAATCTGAACTGGCAGCACCTAACCAACCCACCCTGCACTAAACCAGCTTCCTGTCCTGCGGTAAATCGGATCCCTCCCCCTTCCTCTAATATCCTATCCTACACATTAACTAACACTATAGCCCAAATGTAAAATCGCCGCTCTCCTCGATCCTGCTGCAGTATATAGGAGCACCATTGCACGCACAGGCACTCTCGACACCGCGCGCTCTTCAATAAAATATACTACGCCCACGCTAGGGTCGCTCCGTGCTGCTCGCACCCGGCGACCACCGCTTCCAAATATATAGCATATATAACCTACGCTATATACCTAGCAACCTTAGCCATCATATATCATATACTATCTATATATACTAGCCTATATAGGCCTATCTAACTGCTCGGTGCACAGCACGCCTGCGTATATATTTTATTGGAAAAAGAACGCGCTTCAGGTGGCCCTGTGATTACCACGCCCGGAAGCACAGCCGTGTTCGCCCTCTCTTTTGTAACCCAGCTCACTGCCGCCGCGCCCGGGATTGTAGGTAAATCTTCGCTATTTCTCTCCGACCAAGTCGCAAGCAACCGCTCTAATATATCACGCCCCCGCGCTCTCATCCTAACTCGCCGCCAGCGCCGTTAATGACACGCGGGCTATATATAGTAACTCAGAGCTAGTGTATCACTAGAATACAATATGTAACCGCAAAGTTCCAAACCCAAGAGGACCTAGGGCGGTCTCGGCCGTTTGGGTCTACCATTAATCTGTATCCTATGTCCGCTCATCACGTCCAAATGGCCGCCCTCACTCAATAATGTACCTGGAATGTTTTGTCCCTTATTCCCCCTCTCTCTTGACCGCCTAACAAGCCCTACTTCTCCTTAAAGAAGAGCTTTCATTGGTAGCAAAAACTAGCCGTGCCATCACACTCAGATTCGCGGTTTCGGGATAGACAATGCATTGAACGTTGCCCGCGTGCAACCATAAAACAGGACGTTCGACGGCACGCCGGCTATTTGTATGAACCCAATGCGCACCGCTCACTAGCACGCCTAGCTACTGTCCTTGATTGACCTAAGAAAAAAAAATCAACCCGCGCGCCCAACCTTACACGCCGCACAACCTAGCCACTGGTCTTCTTCGCACAACAGCTGGCCCGCACCGGCGCTAAGCCTGGGGCCAGCTCTATAATACAAGCCTACGGACACCACTGCGCGATTTTCTAACGGCGCCTGGCCGCTTGCGATCGATAAATACGCGTGGCCGGCGTCCCGCGCGGTGTGTCCCGGTCTCACGCCACGCGTACTTTCGCTCAGCGATCAGCCAATACGCCCGCCGCATCCGCTCCGTATTCCGACATGTTCGCCAATATTTACGGTTGTCGCCGGTTTCTCTATCGCTGTGCCGTAACAAATACACATTGTCGTCACACTCGCTTCCGGCGCGCGCACTTTCTTTCAGCAGCCAATCAAAGTTTAGTAAAGAGCTCACGATGATGCATAAAATAACAGCGTTAAACACAAAGAAGTGTGAACTAATGGGCAGAAGGAGGAATGATTTGTCCATTTTAATGGTCAGAGAACTCAGTGTCTGTATTACACTACGGTGAGCTGAGGACACCGCACGCGCTGCCTCAGACGTATCGCAACTCCGAGCTCTTCGCGCACCACGCCACAATAGCCATCCTAATGCTATAGGGCGCAAACTACTCCGGAGATACTGACTGCGTCACATCTTCACTCCCCTGTGTAAATACGCTCAATCAACTCGCAATCGACTCTTTTTACTTCGTTTATTTGACCGATCTTCCGCCCTATGGCAGTCGCTTGTGGCCATATAAGCCTAGTGACACCAACGACTCCAGCGCCCTTAATTACTTTACTATATTATTTACCCCTCACCGACCCTGGCGCCTATCTTGTTACGACACCCATTTTAGCCAAATCTTGATATTCCGAATTCTACTGTACCACAACCTCCCGTACCGCCTAAGTACACACTGTTCTGCCACTTTCATTTCATTTCTGCACCCGCACGCCGTTACTGCTACACTGTTCACACTGTCCAACACGGCCCCCAGCGCGCGTACCAACAATCGCCAGCTGTGCTTCCAGCTCGTACCGCAAGGCTCGTACGCGCGTTTCTGAAAAAATCGCCTGCAGCGCAAAATACTACCAGCGCCTGCCGGGCAGCCGTAACAGAATCGCTAGTGTGTCCTAGGCTTAAGTAAAGCTCCAAACCCGAACCTTTCCCCGCGACGTCAAGAACTACAACGTAGTCCCACACCGGTCAATGGCAATCATGCTCTGTTCATACCTTATATTATCACTTGTATCATCTCCATAATCATACCTCATATCATATCATCTCATCATCCATATCATATCATAATCATATCACCTACTCAATATCATATCATCATCACTATCCATACTCCATATATATCATATCATATCATATCATATCATACTCATATCATAATCATAATCATGATCATATCCACTATGCCATATCAAAAATATCATAATCATACTCATACTCATCCCTCAAAATCACATAATCAATATCCTATCACACTACTACTCATACCTCATACCTCAAACTCATATCAATTATCATATCATATCATATCATATCATATCATATCCATATCATATCATATCATATCATATCATATCATATCATCAAACATCATATCATATCATATCATATCAATAAACTCATCATCAATCCCATCATATCATATCCTCATCATCACTCCACTGCCAATATCATACTTCATCATCATATCATATCATATCATCAGCTCGCCTTAAGTAGCTATAGCCCCCGCCGTTCATCTACACTCGCCCGCAGCGCCTTATACGAACACTTAATTGTCAGGCTCCGATTCTCGCTACCTGCACAACCTGTCCAGCACCTGCGGCAGTAATCGAACCCGCCCGGGCTATACCGCTACTCAGAGCTAATAATATTAATATCATATCGTTATATATATTCTCTATTATACCTTCCAGTATGCCGCCACTCACCCCCTACCAAAGACTAACCCTCAACAACTGCCCTGCCTTAAGGGAGGGGCCGCTGTTAAAGATATGGCCCCGCCAGTTGAGAATTTTTCCCGAGTCAATTGATTCCAACAGAAATGTGTATATTCGGCATATTTACATTCCGTATGGGCGATCTTCTAGTCTTGCCATGCACCATAAATAATATACAATTTAATTATGTACGTTAGCTCGGTATAGCCCCCGGGTGATGTAAGGCTCGCGTTTCTGAACGTCATTCCCACGTACGCGCATTATTTATGCCTCTCTTATCTATTAATTATCTGCGTATCTCTAATCTCTCCTCTCCTCTTCTCCGGCTCTCTCTTCTCTCCTCTTTCTTTTTCTCTTTCTACTTTCTCTTTTTCTCTTTCTCTCTCTCCATCTCTTCTCTCTTCTCTCTCTCTCTCTCCTCCCGTCGCTTCTCATCCCTTCTCTCTCTCCTCTCTCTCCTCTCCTCTCTCTCTCTTTCTGCTTCTCTCTCTCGTCTCTCCTCTCTCCCTCTTTGCCCCCCTTCACTCTCACCCTTTCCTCTATCTTTGTCGCACCGCCCAGGGGGGGTGCAGGGGGTCTGCGCACGCCCTCCCCTAAAAATTTTGGATGTTTTCCCTTTTTTTTCTGGCCGTCACGGAAAATTTTTTTTCTCACCCAATTTTTAAGAAAAAAAAAAATATAGATTTTAAGGGCAGAGAATAATACTGATAAATAATTGATTGTTTTCGCGAGGAGTTTTTAGGGCCGGACGGGGGTGCCGATCCGACTTGTTTTCTCGGGCTGCGACAGATCGCCTAGTCCCAGGCTTGCGCCACCGTTGATTGGCTTTGTTTATAGACTGGTACGTCTCCTGTGGGTTATAAACCCCTCCTCTAATTTTTCTTCATAATTTACATTCTGATAGTTTATCGATGTTAAATCTTTGCATTTTTTTTACTTAAAATCGTACTTAGTTAGCCGCGCCGCTTATTATTGGGGGGGGGTTCGTTTTTCAAATGTTGGCAATTGCTGCGGCAAGTGAGTTTACACGGATATTGTACCAAGGGGGGGGGGTACTAACCGTAACCCAAAGTTGCGAGGCACGCGAAGGGGGGGTCTGAGTAATTTTTACACCCGCGCCTCAGAATGCGTTTTCTGCGCGAGCAAGGGGGGTCGGCGGACTCCCTGGACCCCCCCCCCGGTACAACGCCCAGTCTGCTCGGCGCGAAGCGACCAGGCGAAGGGAGCCAAGCGACCGAGCGGGGGAGGGTCGTGGGAAGGGGGGTGTTCACTGTTCACGGCCTCCCGCACGATGGACATTTTGCCATTATTACACCTAAAAATGTTCGAGCGACCTGGGTGAAAATTCTTGCAAATTTTCAAATAAATTTTTTTTTGCTTGGGGCGCCTCGGGGGGGGGGTTCGTTCGAACCCTTCGAACCCCCCCTGGCTACGGGCCTCGTAGTAGTAACTATTACTAATATTTCTCTCTGGCAGAGCCCATTCATGCTTGTCTAAATTTGGTAAAAGTAAAGTTAGCTACTGGGCATAACAGGGGCGC
>NW_014581089.1:0-279 GCF_000485595.1 Priapulus caudatus
GTGCGTGCGTGCGTGCGTGCGTGCGTGCGTGCGTGCGTGTTGGTGATCATCTGTGATGTGATTCACCTTATGCAGCCGACACCACCAGCGGGATTGATTTTTTCTCAGTGTAGTCTAGACCAGCCAGCTAGCAGGCAGATGCAATGTTTATCGATTCTCTCTCGCCGCTGTGTTGAAACGCTGAGAGGGCACGGTCATTAAATAATCGCGAATAGCTTTACTATAGTGCCCGCGAGAGTTGTGTGTGTGTGTGTGTGTGTGTGTGTGTGTGTGTGTGTG
>NW_014581089.1:815-5149 GCF_000485595.1 Priapulus caudatus
CTCTTTCGCTCGCCCTCTCACTCTCTCGCTCTCTCTCGCTCTCTCTCTCTCTTTCTCTCACTTTCTCTCTCGCTCTGTGTGCTTACTCACAAGCGAGACCACTGTCTCTCCACCAACACCACCACCTAACCAGTACTTCCTCTCTTCACCGACAGATGGCGTTAACGACGTGAAGGCGAACGCCGAGCTGCGCGTCATGATGGTCACAGACGACATGCTCTTCAACAGCGTCACCGTGAGACTCGCCGCGATGACGCAGACCGCCTTCCTCTCCTCCGTCTACGACTTCTTCGTCGCCGGCCTCGCGGCGGTCGTCCCCTGCGCGCCGGACGACGTCCACCTCTTCAACGTGCAGGATGATGTCGACGTCCAGGAGCAGATCCTCAACGTGAGCTTCTCGGTGCGTCGCCTGACGGTGAACGGACGAGAGACGATGTACGCGCCAGAGTTCATACGGGATCGGGTTTACCTGAACCGCGTGCTGCTGTCACGGATTTCTACTGTGGAGGTACGTGTGAGAGGAAGGAGAGGGAGGGAGGGGAGGGGAGAGAGGGAGGGGAGAGGGAAGGAGAGGGAGGGAGGGGAGAGGGAAGGAGAGCGAGGGAGGGCAGGGGAGAAATGGAGGGGAGGGGAGAGAGGGAGGGGAGAGGGAGAGGAGAGGAGGGCAGAGGGGGGAGGGAAGCAAAGGGAGGGAGGGAGGAAGAGAAACAGTTCAATACCTTTAAAATATCAGACTTCTATATATTTTAGAGAGAGCGAGAAAATTAAAGAGAGAGTATGAGCGAGTGAACAAAAGAGATATCGATATAGAAATAAAGACAGAGAAAGAGGGAGAGGAGTGGGGGGAAGAGAGGGAGAGAAAGAAAGCGTGAATATGCTTTACTAAGTTTGCATCAAGTTTGAAGGCTGTAGCAGACGCCTCATTGCTGCAGACGCTCTCTCTCTCTCTCGTGGCTGTCTCTCGCTCCGTCGCCCTCCGTTTAACACGATCCGCGAATGGCGTGTCTATACGTCGCCTTCGTGAAATCACGCCTTATGTTATTCTGCAGCGATTTATCGCTTCGAAGCGAAACTTTCGTTTGCAATTGTCGGCTGCAACAACTGTGTGCGCGTCTACGACTTGCTGTTTACGGTTTTATCTTTGCTTTTCACTCGTTAAGTTACACGTACTTGCGTTCATACATCTTTACTGATATGTAAACTCTGCTCTAACTGTGGAAAGCATCGATAAACTGTGGCCTGAAACTGGGATTTCGTTATAAACTGTGGCCTAGCTGTGGAAACCAATGATAATCTGTGGCATAGCTGTGGGAACCAGTGAAAATCTGTGTCCAGGCTTGGGGATTAATCATAATCTGTGACCTATAGCTGTGGGAACCAATGATAAACTGTGACCTATAACTGTGGGAACCAATGATAAACGGGGACATATAACTGTAAGAACCAATGATAAATAGTGACATATAACTGTAAGAACCAATGATAAACTGTGACCTATAACTGTGGGAACCAATGATAAACTGTGACATATAACTGTAAGAACCAATGATAAACTGTGACCTATAACTGTGGGAACCAATGATAAAATATAATATATAATATATATAATATATGAGTGGCTGAGAGCTGGATAGATGAGTCTGCAGTCTGCGTGGGCGTGTGAAATCCTGAGTTCTGTGTCAACGTCAGTGTGTGACGAGGGCGCGCGGTTTGAATAGGCTGGTGGAGTAAATTACGTTTGCTTTCTTCAGTGCTTTGTGTATTGTGTGGTGGTGTGGGGATGGAGGGAATGCGCAGGCGCCGCATCACAGGGTAGGAGACGACGAGGAAAGCGTGTATCAGGGTAGGGAGGGTGAGTGATAGCGAGTGACTATCATTACTTATGACTTTCCCCTGGCTGTCTATACATCTATCTCTCTACCTGTGCCGCTAGCGAGCGTTAGAGAACCCCCCTCTCTCTCTCTCTCCTATCCCTTAGCCGTGACGGATAGCTCACCTTGTCGGTACACCTGTTTTCCTCTAATGAACTACTAAGTGGATGCAATGACTCGACGATTGCCCTCGCACGAGCAGGTATATATAGCGGGTGTACGTAGCAGGTTATGCATACAGCGAGAGCTGTTCACCTATACCTATGCATCACCTCTGGCGCGATCCGCCTTGCATTAGATGCGTACTGGGTTAGTAGTCAAGTCGAGTGACAAGGTCTCACGGTAGAACTCCGTGACGAACTGCCGAACTTACCGCGACATCACGAACTGCGCACTGACGCGATCTGCCTTGCATAAGATACGTACATACTAGGTTCAATAGTAGTTACGTAGATGGACAAGGTCTCACGGTAAAACTCCGTGACGAACTGCCGAAACACACAGTGAGTCGCAATAGCTAAGCACTGAAACGTAATCGACGTCGGAAGGCAGCGTAATGACACGGTTAGAAGTGTGTTACAAACTATACATATAACACGCAGCGAATCAATAGCTAAGCACTGAACCTTAATCGACGTCGCAAGGCAGCGTAATGACGCGGTTAGACGTGTGTTACAAACTATACATATAACGCGGCAAGCCGTGTGATAGACGCACTAAAGCACGATAATGCGTCTGTAAGTCTGTAAGTCTGTAAAAGTCTGAACGGACACGCTGAGGCATATTGTGTGTATCGGCATTTGGGTGTATGACAATGCTAACCGATCAGTGGCAGGGTAACCTCCCCTCTTCCTCCCCTCCTCTTCCTCCCCTCCTCTTCCTCCCCTCCTCTTCCTCCTCTTCTCTTCCTCCTCTTCTCTTCCTCCCTCCTCTTCCTCCCCGTCCATCCTCGGTCGAACCGAGCTAAGGCTGCCGGTGGCTGCGCAGTCTCCCCTCCCCCATCTTCCTCCCCTCCTCTTCCTCCTCCTATTCTTCAATTCCTCCTCCCCTCCTCTCCCTCCCCCTCCCTCCTCGGTCGATACGAGACAACCTGCTTGTGTGTGAGAGCTGGTGAGAGTTCACCGTGGCGCCAGCAGTCATCAGGGCTGACGATGGCGACGTTTGTTTAGCCGGCAATCACACGTCCTTATAACAGCCTCGTCTCCTGATCCCGTCACCCCCGCGCGCGCACACTCACACACACACACACGCACACGCACACGCACACACACGCGCACGCGCACACGCACACGCTCACACGCACACGCGCACGCACGCACGCTCACACGCACACGCTCACACGCACACGCACACACACACACACAGACGCACGCACACGCACACGCACTCACACACACAGTGACACATTCACACGTACAGGGTTGAGGATGGATGGTGGGAGGTGGGGAGGATGGATGGTGGGAGGGGTGGAGGATGGATGGTGGGATGGGTGGAGGATGGATGGTGGGAGGGGTGGTGGATGGATGGTGGGAGGGGTGGAGGATGGATGGTGGGAGGGGTGGAGGATGGATGGTGGGATGGGTGGAGGATGGATGGTGGGAGGGGTGGAGGATGGATGGTGGGATGGGTGGAGGATGGATGGTGGGATGGGGTGACCGGGTGGAGGATGGATGGTGGGAGGGGTAAAGATTGATGGTGGGAGCGGATGGATGGTAGGAAGAGTAAGGTGAATAGACGGCGAGATGAAGAGTTGGGTGGATTGGTGAAGGATAGGGTAGTGGAGGTTGGAAGGTGGGGGAAGAAGATGTGCGGACGGGCGGATCGTGAGGGAAGGGTGGGTGGAGGGTGTTTGATGGGACTAGGTAGTCAAGAGGGTGGTTGATGGGACTAGGTAGTCAAGAGGGTGTTTGATGGGACTAGGTAGTCAAGAGGGTGGTTGATGGGGCTTGGGGTGGACGCTGGATGATAAACGAAAGGCGATGCCTTCAGTTTTAACGATCGCGACGTATGAACATTTCTGCGCGAAAACCGCCCGTGTTTACTCGCGCCGATTCCCCCCCCCCACGTACTGTGATAAATTATCGGCAATTTCCTGCGCGGCGTCTCGTCAATTTGTTCACGACGTGTTTACATAGCTACCTGCTACCTGCGTGTTTGCACTACTGGTTAATGACCATGTGCTGCTGCGATGCTCCTGCTTCGGTGTGTGGCTGCACTGCCTCTATCTCTATCTATCTCTCCCCAGTATACGTTTGTAGTTGTAAGTCGTACGGGAACACTGAAATTTACGTTTAGAGATGAGATCCGATGAAATCCTGGTGCGGTCAGGCCGTTGGTATGAAAGTATTGGGAATTATAACAATTAGTCAGTGAGTGTAGAGAAATTAAGTGAGATCTTTCTCTCTCTCCTCTCTGCCTCTCCTCTTTCTCTCTCGCTCGCTCTCTCATTCTTTCTCTCTCTCC
>NW_014581089.1:6849-7169 GCF_000485595.1 Priapulus caudatus
GACCTATAACTGTGGGAACGAATGATAAACTGTGACCTATAACTGTGGGAACCAATGATAAACTGTGACCTATAACTGTGGGAACCAATGATAAACTGTGACATATAACTGTAAGAACCAATGATAAACTGTGACCTATAACTGTGGGAACCAATGATAATCTATAACTTAACTGTAGGAATGATTAATAACCTGTGGACAATAACCGTAGGAAACTAAACCATCAGCAATAATCGTCATCATCATCGTCATCATCATCGTCATCATCATCGTCATCATCATCGTCATCATCATCGTCATCATCATCGTCATCATCATCG
>NW_014581089.1:10432-11752 GCF_000485595.1 Priapulus caudatus
TATATATATATATATAATGTATCGGATTATGTTATCTGAATATTAATATTGAATCAATATTCACAAATTCAGTAGCAGGTGAATTAAATTTCCCGTGCGTAATTTTTCGTGTGGTGCGCGCATCGACGCGGGCTTCCTCCCCTTAATAAAGCAGTAATTAACCATTTATTGAGTTATTTAGTGAGGCATTTTGTTTTCGGTTGGGAAACCGCCCCTTTCAACTCGCTCGTAATTCATGGCTAGCACATAAATCATCTGGCTGAGGGGGCGGGCATACTGGAACGGAAAGGGAATGAAGAGTTGTTGCAGAGAATTCCTCTTATTTTGGCGTGTTTACCAGATTTTAATGTCGGGCATGGAAGGCAGATACGCACGCACGCACGCATGCACGCACGCACGCACGCACGCACGCAAGACAAGCATGGGTAGACGCGCATGCACGCACGCACGCACGCAAGGACAAGCATGGGTAGACACGCATGCACGCACGCACGCAAGGACAAGCATGGGTAGACACGCATGCATGCTGTTTGCCTCATAATTGAAAACCCGTCTTAAATAATTAAACTTAAAAGGGTAAAAAGCTCGGGTTGGATTTCATTCCGTTGAAATCCGAAAGGGAAACATTCGCTATGCGGGTGGGCATATGCACGCACACATGCACACATGCACGCACACATGCACGCACACCTGCACGCACGCACGCACAAGCATACGATGTTGTCTCGCCCCATGTGCCGATCTCTTCACACCAGCTATTCCATTCACGAATTCCTCAAACTGTTTACCCATGCAAGAGTTAGTGTAGTTATTCCATCCACCGCCTCCTCCATCCTTCTCATCTTCCCTCTACACTGCTACCGACCACACACCTCCATCCCCTCCCCCCAGCCACTGCACCCCACTCAGCCGCACATCTCCCCCCTCCTCCCCCCACCCACTCGTGGGGTTTATAGACGTGGATCGGTGTTGTCTCTCACAGTACGGCCACCGTCGTGATTGTGTCACAATGGCGGGGGTTATTGCTCACGCACTTTGCACGTATATGGCAGCTCTGGTCTATATGCAGAGGATGCGCGCTGGCATGAGTGGGTTGATTACGCGGTGTGCCCCCCCCCCCCGCCGCCGCGGCTTGTCGTTTGATGTAAGCAAACGCAACTTAAGCTTTTAACATAACATTTACGTAGTCGTAGCTTTAACTTTTAACTTTTGCTTAGTCGTAGCTTTAACTTTTCAACATATGTATTCGTGCCTATAAGGTAAAGGCTAGATAGACAGAGGGAGAGAGAGAAAGCGAGAGAGAGAGAGAGAGAGAGAGAG
>NW_014581089.1:14522-15187 GCF_000485595.1 Priapulus caudatus
CTCTCTCTCTCTCTTCTCGCGCGCGCGCTCTCTCTCTCTCTCTCGCTCTCTCGCTCTCTCTCCCTCTCGTAGCAGTCTGTCCGCCGGTTCGTCCTTCTGTTTATCCGCGCAGATCTGTTGATCTGCTTCATGGGTGTGGTATGTTTGTGCGTGTGCGTGTGCGTGCGTGCGTGCGTGCGCGTGTGCGTGTGTGTGCGTGCGTGCGTGCGTGCGTGCGCGTGTGCGTGTGTGTGTGTGTGTGGGGGGGGTAGGTGTTGTGTGTGTCAGGGCAAGGTGTCAGGGTGGACTTATGGTGGCAGCTACACGGATTTATAATAGCGGTTTCTGATTGCTGTCGCGTTCGTTGACACCTGCGTTGACACCTGCGTTGACACCGGTGATGACACCTGCGTTGCTGCTGTGAGTATAGATATAGGTGACCTGATTACATTGACACGTTACATGACTATCTCTCGCCGCGACAATTCTCTCTCTGTGTTTGTGACTGGAGGTGACAATTCTTTGTCACTGTCGCGATCACTGTCACAATTCTTTGTCACAATTGCGCGCGCCATTGTTTCTCCCCCGTGGCGTGTCCCTCTCCTCTTATCGCACCGTTCGCTCTTACCATCCCCACCTCCCTCTCTTTCTATCTTTCTTTCTCAGTCTATCTCTCTCTCTCTCTC
>NW_014581089.1:16774-18487 GCF_000485595.1 Priapulus caudatus
GAGGAGGCGGTGGTGTGTGGAAGGAGGAGGCGGTGGTGTGTGGAAGGAGGAGGCGGTGGTGTTGTTGTGCGGAGGGTGCGTGCATGTTGTTGTAAGCAATAGATTAAGCCACCGGTTCCCGACCGACGATGCTGCAATAACTTTCCGCGTGAGTGAGGCTGCGCATGACACGTTGTCATGCCAACCATGACAGACGTGACTGGCTGCGGTGCCGCCGTCTGTATAGTATTGTTTACGTTACTCCGCTGCAAGAAATTCGAATTCTTAACCTACTTTGTGATACATACATCTCGTGTTGTCGTTTGCTTTACGAACAAATCTATTGCCGTCGGTCGACCCCCGCCTGCGGTTTTTTTCATGCATGCGTCTATTTGTTTACTCTTCATATAACCCGTATAACCCGACCGTGTCGTGATGACGTCATTGAGGACGGGGGCCATGTTGGATGCGGGTGATTGACACGTGTGGGGCGCGCGCGTGCGCCTTTCCCCGGCGGCGCGTGAGAGCTGTCGTCATCGCATCCTGAATGATCTCTCTCTCCGATCATCGCCAGAGGCTGCGGGGTAGGGGGAGATGGAGGTGGATGATGGGGGAGCGATCGGGAAGCCATTAGGATTCGGTGCTGATCCGATCTCGGCAGCATCCTTTCCTCATCCTCTGACGATGCTGATGATGACAGGGATTGATAGAGCAGCGTCGGCGCGGCGTCGCCTGCCGTGTGTGTGTGTGTGTGTGTGTGTGTGTGTGTGTGTGTGTGTGCGTGCGTGCGTGCGTGCGTGCGTGCGTGCGTGCGTGCGTGCGTGTGTGTGTTGGCGCTGGTCGTGTCGTGCGTAGATCGTGCGTGTGTGTGTGTGTATGTGCGTGTTGTGTGTTTGCGGTGCGTGCGCCGCTGTGGTGTATGGTGGAGTGGTGTGTGTGTGCGTGTGGTGCTGTTTGTGTGTTGTGCGTCCGCGTGTGCGTGGTGTGTGCGTCGCGCGCTGTTCGTTCCATTGCCTGTGCGTGGTGTTCCGTGACGCGGTTCCACACTCGTGCTGTTGGCAGTCGTCGCCTCGTGTAAGACATGGAGCAATGTGTTCTCCAGATGACCGACTCACCTGCCAACCTCCAAACCCGGGTCTGTACGACCGTGGGCCCGTATTTAGTAAATAAAACTTGTCATGTTATAAATGTTTCTCATAGACCAACCCTCCATACCATTTCCGAGTATAAGAAACTCGTATCTTTACGGTGTTTCTGTGGACAGTCTACAAGCCTAACGTTTGACTAATTTTGTTACTGACAGCGGGCCGCTGGCACCTTAAGACCCCTACGTCTCTACATTTCTCTAACAGCCCATCGCGTGGCCCCGGCCCTGTATCTGTACACTGATGAGATGCGAGCGCTAGTGTGCTAGACAAACATAAGACGAGGGAATTTCTTTCTTGCGCTCTCTGTGTGAGTCTGTTGGGTCTGAAAACAAGGCGCTGATGACCGAGCGGTTGATCTCGGTGTGTTTGTATTAGATGCTGTTAGGTCGGCTGCTAGCTAGCGGATGAGCGAGAGATGACTAGAGGTGTTTATGTTATTTAGCTACAGGTTGGATGATCATATCATGACCTATCTTTGTGTCTGTTTCTCTTTCTTGCCCTCTTTCTCTCTCTCACTCTTTCTTGCCCTGTTTATTTCTCTCTCGGCCTCTCTCTCTCTCTCTCTCTCTCTCTCTCTCTCTCTCTC
>NW_014581089.1:22878-23261 GCF_000485595.1 Priapulus caudatus
TGTGTGTGTGTGTGTGTGTGTGTGTGTGCGTGCGTGCGTCCGTGTGTATGTGTGTGTGCGTGTGTGTGTTTGCGTGCGTGCGTCTGTGTGTGTGTGCGCGCGCGCGTTCATCCTTGCATGTGCGTGCGTGTGTTACCGTGACGCGGTTCCACTTTTCGTCTGTTGGCAGTCGTCGCCTCGTGAAGACAGAAGCAATGTTTCTCCAATGACGACCCCTGCCAACCTCCAACCCTCTGGGTCTGTACCACGCGCTGGGGCCCGTATTTAGATATAAAATCAGTCATTAATAAATGTAAAATAAAAATAAAAACATTACTCTTAACATTGACATTTTCTCATAGACCACCCCTCCATACCATTTCCGAGTATAAGAAACTCGTATC
>NW_014581090.1:0-12591 GCF_000485595.1 Priapulus caudatus
GACATAGTAGACTATACCTTGTGTAGATTCCGTATTTCCCTCTAGTCCACTGTCCTTGTGTGACCATCTTTCGATAGCTACCGTTATTGCTGCTGCCACAAGTAAATATGCCAGCAGACAAACCCAGATGTAGGTGTCAAATGGATCGAGAATATTAAATATTCCTGTTGTCTGCCTTGGTCTTTTGATAACGATAACATAGTTGTCTGTCAGGAGTGGTGTTAGGAATCGCACCATGCTCGCACGTTGACTTGAATAGGTAAAAAATCCAATTGACAGGTCGAGTAATCCATCTCTTACCGCTGACAATTCTCCTTGTATCGTGTCTCCGGNAAGCGCAAACATTAAGAACGAAAGCACCACATAGACAGTAGTATTTCGGGTAGAAATAGTTCGAGGCAAGCTGACTCACGCCCTGCTGCAGGAAGGAACCAAACATGTAGACGACATAGTAGACTATACGTTGTTAGATCCTTATTTCCCTCTAGCACTGTCGGCTTGTGTGACCATCTTTCGATAGCTGCCGTTATTGCTGCTGCCACAAGTAATATGCCAGCAGACAAACCCAGATGTAGGTCAATGGATCGAGAATATTAAATTATTCTGTTGCTTGCCTTGTCTTTGATAACGATAACATAGTTGTCTGTCAGGAGTGGTGTTAGGAATCGCACCATGCTCGCACGTTGACTTGAATAGGTAAAAAATCCAATTGACAGGTCGAGTAATCCATCTCTTACCGCTGACAATTCTCCTTGTATCGTGTCTCCGGTGCGAATGGTGTACGTGAAATTAAAATACCTACTCAAATCCGCTAGCAAAGTTTTCGAAAACATAGCCACTGAGTCGTCCGACGAAAAAAAATTGTAGAATCCAACTTTTATGTGCGCACTCATTCAGTGATCGATACCGGTGAATGTTGAAGTGTCACTTCCTGTCGGCAGTTTTCATTTGGAGTTGTTACTAGCAGAGGGGATTAGACAGGCTGGAGAAGACGATGGGTTGGTGGTGATCAGCGAACACGCTGACGCCAGTAGAGCGTAGACGAGCAGGTAACGTGGAGACATGGTGCTCGATGAGAAGCCGATACATCTATGAACGTGTGTGTTGAAACGGCTGGCAGCTATTTCTCGTCTCCCACCTGCCGCGTGCTAGCCAGTATATACATTATAAACGTGTGGCAGCGCAGTTAGTTTGTTGGGAACAAACATAAAAGTTCGTTAAAAGCTACATGCGTATCGTTGTCACGTTTGATGTACTCTTCAATTCTCGCGTGCAAGGTATAAACCAACAATGTAATGTTGACATGAGAGCTATAATTGATTGTTTTGACTTTTGATGTTTAATTTATATGACATTTTCGTATTCGTTATTTTTGTGTGACACTGCGGTTCGTGTCCCTCTGCTCTTCCCCTTGCCACGCGTTGTCTCTCGCTCAGCCTCCTTCCTTTTATACGACCGCCCTCCAGCTATCTTCCTGCCGCCTTTCTCAGTCTCTCACCTCGCTCTTCTCAGCAACTCATATTACGCAGTTTTCTTCAGTCGCGTACACGCTGTGAAACGGTGCTCAACCATGCGCAATATCTCCCGAGAAAAGTAATATTTGCGAAAAATATGCATTTAAATTAAGAGGAGGTATTCTAGCATAGATTTATATGATAACATTCCATCAGTAGAGCTCAGTTAGGAAATAGGAGGACGACCTTGCATGGAGGGTACCCGCTGCATATAGCAGTCAGTACACGATCTGGCTACGTTAGCGTGTTAGCGCATGGGCAATATCTTACCAGAGGAGTTATATTTTGTGATGTACATGCATTTAATATAGCTATGTGGTATCTCAGCATAGATTTTATATAATAAATTTTTATCGTTAGACCTGTGTTTATAATTAGGAGAGCACCCTACCATGTAGGGTGAAAAACTCCTACTTCATTCCATCCCGTCCTTCCCTTTGCCTTCCTTGTTTCTCGCTCAGTTGCCTTCTTCTACCCCCCCTCAGTTATCTTCCCTGACGTCTTTCCCTCAGTCTCCCACCACTCTCTCTCTCAGCAACCTATATTATGCAGTTTTTTTGCAGTCCCTACTGCACGACTGACACGGTGTTCGCGTATGCGCAATATCTTCCGAGAAGAAGAATATTTTGCAAATATTAACGGAGCGAGCGAAGGCCCGCAAGAGAGAAGCACCATACATATAGGATGAGGGAATTTTTTTTGCTGGACTTCATGGTCCGGTACCCCCCATCCCATAGTGCATTGCGCTTAGGCTTGCCTATATATATATATATCTATATATATATATATATATATCAGAAGTAGATAATAGGGGTAACGAACGCATGTAGACACGCATGTAGGCACGCACGCACGCACGCACATACAAACTCCAACACCGGCCGCTGGTACACACCCGCGCACATGCGTTTAAGAAGCATAGGGGACGCGCGCATATACGCACACTCTATAAGCAGATCATTGTAGCTGATTTTTTAGTCGTAAATGCAGAAGATGTTTGATAAGAATAGTCAGCAGTTGGGGCTACGTGACCGAGCCGGGGTGCGGGGATGCAGGTAAACATGAGTTCAATCGGGTGAGTCAACATGAAATGACAGGTGGATTGTGCTATCATGAGCGATGGCTGGATTTTTATAGTGGCACCCGAACTGAACTCATAAGAAATTTGGCGAGTAGAAAAATCCACGTACTGACTCCGTGATAAACTAGAAACGAGCAGTTGTCGCCAACTACATGTATCCCCCGTGATCTATAGTGAATGGAATATCTCTGTAAGGACGTAGAAGGCAGGTAAAGTTAAATAAGTCACACAAGACAAAGGTTTGGTTAGACAACTGGTCTGCCTCAGATGTGGCAAGTATATGGAATACAACAGGGGGGGGGGGTGGTGCAGTGGTGGGCGTTATGGTAAAGCGAAAACGCCAATCGTTTTTGGTGTGGGCGGAGTCATCGTTTGCCATTGTAAAACATTTTTGTGGAAATATTTTAGAACCTGTAACTTGTGCTGTTTTTTACCGATTGTCATGGAATTTGGCACGCACAGGGCGATATAGACATGTCCTATATATCTGTATATATATATATATTTCATCATGACAATCATAAATTTGAATAGAAATTTAAAATGGGAATTTTAATACAAATATTAAATTTTAATTTTTTAATTTTAATTTTTTAATTTTAATTTTTTAATTTTTTTATTTGTAAATGTAAATTTTAATATAAATTTTAATACAAATACAAATTTCATGACAATCGGGTAAAAACTGCAGAAGTTACAGGTTCTAGAATGTTTCGGGAAAAAATGTTGTTACCATGGCACGATGACTCCGCCCACACCAAAAACGATTGGTGTCTTCGCTTTACGTTAACGCACCTTCATGCGAAATTTGAAGATGATCGGAGAAGAACTGCAGCCGGTAGAGCGTTCACAAAGGAAATCTCTGCGGCGGCGGCGGCGGCGCGGCGGCGGCGCGGCGGCGCGACGATGCCAAACCCATAGTATCCCCACGAACTTCGTTCGGGGGATACAATAAAAGAGCCTTTATATAGTATGAAAAATCGCAGTAACACCATTTAAGGAGGAAGTTATTCAGAGAGAGAGAGAGAGAGAGAGAGAGAGAGAGAGAGAGAGAGAGAGAGAGAGAGAGAGAGAGAGCGGGAGAGAGAGCAGGAGAGAGAGAGAGAGAGAGAGGAGAGAGAGAGAGAGGGAGAGAGATAGAGAGAACATAAGTAAAAAAGAGATAGCTAGCAAGAGAAAGGGCGATAGGGAGAGGGAGAAAGAGCGAGACAGATATATATATATATATATATATATATATATTATTATAGAGAGAGAGAGGGGGGAGAGAGACAGACAGACAGAGAGTAGACAATAACAGAGAGTAAGATCAAGAGAGAAAGACGAAGAGAGAGGGCGAGAGAGAGAGAGAGCGAGAGAGATAAAGAGGTGAGAGAAGGTGGAGGGGAGCGAGCTAGGGAGAGAGGGAGGAGGAGAAGATGTATCATAGCGAGGGAAGAGAATGAGGAGAAGACATAGTGAAGAGGGAAGAGAGCGAAGTAGGGGAGAGCGGGAGAAAGAAAAACGTAGATGGAGAGAGATGGTTACGTTAATCTGTACGCACCGCCATCTATTGATGAACAGAATTTTTATGACTTTTTAACTTTTTTAATTTTTGTTTTAGCCAGAACCACCTCCCAGACGTGCTGATTCTGAAAATATCTGTTACGAACTAATTCGGCTGAACAACTTTATATATATAGACTAGCTGGATACCCGGCGTTGTCCGGGGAAATCAGTGGCGTTACTCAGTTGATGACCGCTTGGTTGAAAGGAAAATACCCAAAAAATCGAACCATCTATCTATCCATGCATCCATCCATCCATCGCATTCCATGCCATCCCATCCCATCGCACCGCATCCCATATCCCATCCCATCGCATCTCATGCCATCCAATGCCATGCCATGCCATGCAATGCCATGCCATCGCACCGCATCCCATGCCATGCCATCCCATGCCATCCCATCCTATGCCATCCCATCCCATCCCAAACAGTAAAAAATAATAAGAAATCCAAAGATAAAAGACATTAAATAAAAAATAAAAAGTAAAAAATTAAAAATAATACATACTAAAGAGGTAGGTAAAGGGAAAAAGGGAAAAAAGGGAAAATAAGTTCCACCAGTTGGGACTCGAACCCGGAATCAAGATGTAGCAGTGTAGTATAGACGCTTCGCCATTGCAAAAACAAGTCGATTTATAAACAACCTTGCGTTCGGCAAATTCCTTGAAGTTCGACGATCATAAAAACAGTCCCCCACGCCTCTACCCCCCCTTGCTCGTTCGCAACAACCTAAATCTCAAAATACAACCGCCATGCTGCCGTTCCGTTCCATGATTCAAGACGTCATCCACGCGCACGCGGCCGATTTCAGCTCTCGCCACCAACGCAGACCGTATTGATGCTCTCACGTCAATGTTTTCGCACCGCCGCGTTAAGCGAGCACTGCTACCCTTTCTTGGTAGCGTTCAAAAGTTCTTATATGGTGTTGCCACTGAAGATGACATTAACGCGTTACAGGACAGACTTGACGGTATGCAGACGACTCAGGGCGCTTTCCAGCACGCGATCGAGGAATCGCTCACGCTGTTTAACCTCACTAAGGCCCAGGTTCAACTCAACTCCCATACGCTTAACCAGCTCATCGATGGCGTTGACACAATGCGACGCTTCGTTAATGACGTTAACAACCGGCTCGCAACATTAAGTGACACAAGCACTGCTCGCCTTGCACTCGTCGCGCAACTGCAAACCACTTTTGACAAGCTCATCCTTGCGTTGAGTGACATTACCACCATCGTCGCAGACATTGAACACGCACTGACAAGCTGCCTTACAGGGAAGCTCCCCATCACCCTCGTTTCCCCCGCACAATTACATCAGGTCCTTCAGGATATTAAGCACGTGCTTCCTAACTATTTGGCGCTCCCAAATAATATTGATAACAATATTTTCTACTATTACAGCCTCCTTCGGACTGTCGTAGTCCCGGTGGCGGACTCATTCCATGTTATCACTTTTCTTCCACTCAAACACGTAGGTCAGGTATTCAACATTTTTGAAATTTTCCCGGCCCCCGTCGCAATCAATGGCACTGCGGCCGCTATTTCTTACAACCTTCATGCGTCGTACATCGCTATCGCACAGGATAAGACCCGCTACTTTTACCCCCGCTCTCATCAGGTTCGTTCATGTCTGGACGATACCACCGGAATTTGTCAGGCCGAATCAGCCATTTATCCTGTTGCTGGATCTACCGATTGCCCCCTGGCACTGTTTTTACGCAACCCCGCTAGCATAGCCGCGCATTGCCAGCGCCAAGTCACCATGCAGGCGCATCCCCATCACCTTGTTTCCTCCATAGGCAATGGCCATTGGCTTCTTTCCCCCGTACACCCCTTCCGTTTGACCATTTCGTGTCAGCTCAATAGCAACTATCCGCCCAACGTCACTGACGTTTACGTCACGCATCGTCAAATTGTCACGCTTCACTCCGGTTGTTCAGCCCATGCCATCGGCTTCGCATTGCCTACATTCTATCATCATGACTCCACAATAGACATGAGGGAGCCCATTACTCGCCTCCTGCCCCCTGATCTGGGCACGCCCACAATTTGGGCCGACCTCGCCCAGCTTGCCGCTCGCCGAGGACATTCCACGGACCTGATACCAGTATCCATTCTGCCACCCAAATTGTACGAAAATCACGACCTGGACATCGCCTACGACCATCTGACAGACGCAATAGCCAACAGCAGACAGATACTTGATGCTAACGCCCAACCACCCCATTCATTCACCGCAGCCATCCAGTGGCATCAGCTTCTTCTGTATGCCATCATAGCGCTGGCCATAGGCGCCGTTCTGTATTATTGGTGCGCACCGCCGCATTTTCTACCAACCTTGTGCCGCCGTCAACCGTTACTCCGCACGATCATGCCGGTCACCAACCCTACATTTGACTTCGCTGGTCACGCTGTCGCTGCCGCCTCCACACCGTTCCTTTCCGGCCATCCTCAGCCCACCGCCCCCCGCACACCACCGTCGCCGAACATCCCAAAACCGCTCGACCATCCCCTGCAGACGAGCGATGATTCGGAGGGCGTCGAAATGGTGACACTTCGTCGTCACCACTAATACCCTTATCCTAGAGCATACCGTAGCTATAGTACGCGTCGCACGTTCGTGTCACGAAGACCTATAGGAGTCTCGCGCGTCTCGGTAGCTCCTGTAGTTGCGGTGGTGGTATGCCGCTATATAGGTATATAAATATATATATATATATTAACGCACGTTTACGTACCATTTTACGGTTGTTCAGCCTTTTGCGGTTTCATTTTCGGCGGTTCGCATATGCGGTAGCCGGTCCATGCGGGTAACGCATTCTACCGCGCTGCTGTTGCCTTCATCTACTGTGTAATCACCGTCTTCATAGAGTGATGGAGTTGGAACACGCGGCGCGCTACCTGGTGGCGTCGATCATATCCTGGATGCTCCCCGCCGGGCGTACCTGCGCGCTGCCGCCGTCGACCGCGCCGTCAGCGGGAACGCCGTCGGCGCCATCGCGATCGCCGTCGATTCCCGAGGGCATTCCAGCGACCGTCCGTCACCGTCGGCGAGACAGCCGGCCGCCGCACGCCGCGCCCGCTCGACCCCTGCAGGCCGTCGTCGGGACCGCGAGACCGCCGCCATCGCATGACCACGACGGCAACAACCACGCCGACGCCCACGTCCTCCCCCACGTCGACGACGCCGACGCCCGCGTCGACGACGCCGAGGGCCTGTACGAACTCATCCGTCGATTCATGCACGACAATATCCTCGATAACCAGAATGGCGTCGTGCGTCACGAGGACGCCCATCAGGCCCTCCATCACCGCATCGATGCGTTCATTTGGCGCAACCTTCGCGCCAACCTGGTCACTAACATTCCGTTCTGGCGCTGGGAGACTCCCGAACAGCTGGCCGACGAGCGCGACGCCCAGCTAGCCGCTCGGTTGGACGACGGGAACGGGGAGGACGACGGCAACGGGGAGGCCGAGGAGAACTGGGACCTGCCGGACGACGACCGGCCGCCTATCCTCGTCCCCGAGGCGGACTGGCATCGCATGTTCCCGCATCTGTTCCCCGAAGAGCTCCCGCTGGAGTAATTTCTGCCGGATGTTCCCCCCCCCACTTCTAAAATTTGTTGCCTTTTTTTTTAGCTGCGCGGTGTCATATAGCCCCTTTTACATCTATAATTGTTTTATTGTAATATCTAAAATAATTTGATTGTATTATCTACAAATATTTCTCAGCTGGTTCGGCCGTAATCGTAACGGGTATTTTATACGGGTATTGGTAAAACGGGTATTTTGGAACGGGTTTTTATTAGTATTACTATCATGCGTCGCGTATTTGTTTTGCGCTCGTCCGTCACGTCATTTGGCTCAGCCCGGTTTGGGGCCCGGGGGCAAGTGTAGTATAGACGCTTCGCCATTGCAAAAACAAGTCGATTTATAAACAACCTTGCGTTCGGCAAATTCCTTGATGTTCGACGATCATAAAAACAGCAATTTGCGTGGTAGAGCGGACCTTTATGGCTCTCTACCGGTCCTAGGATTTTATGGCCGCCGTCGTGAAACGGGACGCGTGACGCAGCGTTGACACACTCGGGTCTCCTCTTTTTGCCACGTAGGTTCTCTTTTCGCCATCTCCTACGTTTTCCACTTTCTAGTATCTGTTCCCTCTCCTACGTTCTATCTCCCGAGACCTGACACCGCCGAGTGAGCACGCGCTATAGGTCGTCGACGCAGGTAACCTTTTACGTTTTGTGCGCGACACGCGAGAAGAGCCGATATACGAATCGGCTCTCCCAGTATTACATTATTGTACGCGTTGTGTGACGCGATAGAGACGACAATTTGTATCCGTCATAGTGATTAGGTGTCAGAGGTTTTAATCAATACAATCACGTGCAGTAAACTAGACAATCCTGTGTTCTTGTTCTCTATCGACGCTACTGTCAACTACCTAGGGAGGAAACCCTCCCGCAACCAGACCGAGAACCTGGGTAGGTGGAGGAAGCAAACTCGCCTTGCTACAGCAGGTGGATGTTCTAGTGATGAGGCCACTGCGCCATGACGGTTATACACCATGGTTTCAGACGTACGTGATGTTGTGTGTACGTACGTGACCGCCATCTATTGATCAATAGAATTTTTCATGAATGTTTAACTTTTTAACTTTTTTAAATTTTGGTGATTCTGAAAATATCTTTAGTTTTCCTCTAGGCTGCGGAGTTCTCTAGTTGTGCGAGTACGAACTAATTCGGCTGAACAACTTTATATATACTAGCAGATATACCAGTACAACCACCAAATCTTGCCTTAAAATATAAACTTCACGTAAGTGACACAGTTGAAGTTAAATATTTCATGCAACTGAAAAGAAAATAGAAACAAAAAAACCGTTGGCCGGGGGCCAGTATTTGCTGCTGCTGCTGCTGCTTTGCTGCTGCAGGGGCGCGCTGCAGCAGGGGCCAGTATTTGCTGCTGCTGCTGCTTTGCTTCTGCAGGGGCGCTGCAGCAGGGGCATATTTGTGTGCTGCTGCTTTGCTGCCATGCAGAGTGCGCTGCAGCAGGGCATATTTGCTCTTGCCTGCTGCTTGGCTGGCTGCAGGGCGCGCTGCAGCAGGGCGCAGTATTGCTGCTCTGCAGGGGCTCAGATCATCATTTTCGCCCTTTTGTTTTGGCATTGAGATGATCAGAGGTAAAATCAAAGTGCCATGACATACGCGTGCAAAGTTACATCAATGGCATCCCATTGACATATCTAGAGTGAAAATCACGCGAGAAAAGAATGGTCAAAAAAAACCCACAAACACACAAGATTTAGCCCTTTATAGTAAGGATAGACTACGGGATACAAGTTGCCTCGGTAATCATGCGGTTAACTCAGTTGGTGACCGCTTGTGTTGAAAGGAAAATACCCAAAACAATCTAACTATCTATCTATCGCATGCATCCATCATGCATTCATCCTCATCCATTCCAGGCCACGCTCCATCCCATATCCATCTCATCCCAGTCCATCTCATCGATCGCATGCCATCCCATGCCATCCATGACATCCATCATCGCATGCATACCCATGCCATGCCATGCCATCCCAATCCATCGCATCTCGCACGCCATCCCAGTCCCTGCCATGCCATCTCGCATGCATCCATCCCATCCATCCCAAAGCAGTAACAAAATAAATAAGAAATCAAAAGATAAACAGACATTAAAAATCAAAAATAAATAAATAAGTAAAAAATAAAACAAATAAATTAATAAATAAAAAATAATAAATAAAATAAAAAATAATACATACTAAAGAGGTAGGTAAAGGGAAAAGAAAAAAAGGGAAAAAATTTCCCCGCTGGGACTCGAACCAGAATCCCGGTGTAGGAGACGATATGTTCTACGCGCTTAGCCACTGCGCCGGTAACGTATACACCGGATAGCATTCAACGTATAGTAAATGTTAATCCTGTACGCACCACCTCTATTGATGCATAGAATTTTTATTACTTTTTTTACTTTAAAAGAAAAATTTTGTTTCAGCCAGAAGTGCTGATTTGAAAATATCTTTAGTTTTCCTTAGATGCGAGAGTCGCTAGTTATGCGAAGATCGAAATAATTCGCTGAACAATTTATATATATAGAAGATATATGCGGCCGTCTACAGGTGTGTTTTGTGGTGCGTGCGCATTAGAAACATGGCGAATATAGCGGTTATAAGTAACTCACAGAACTTAATTACGTTGGCGACAGAGCTGCAGAGAATTGTTATCGACATAATTATATTCGCATGCGCGAACGTGATTTGGGTAGTACGCTTCGATGGCTATCCTAGAATGGCATATAACGTTAGCGTTTGAAGTACAACTTTACAATTAAATATAATAAGTATAAAACTGGTATAATGCATAGCGCAGTGCGCACGCTTAAATTCGTATTGATTCGCTCAGCCATCGTGTGGTGACCGTGCCACCGTACTGTAGTCTGGCCAATGCTTTAATGAATAAATAAAGTAGTTATGGCCAAATATAACTAATATACATGGCAATTGCATTAAATAAACTCGTTATAATATATCACAACGATAAATACAAATTAGAAAATGACTCGTGATCTAAGAAAGTAGGACCGTCAAACGTGGGAATTAAGTACTATGGAGAATTCCAAAGATCGCATAAAGGCCTCTATCGGTGATTAACGCAAAGGGCCAACGTTGAAACGTAAAATTGTACTGACCTACAGAGAGGATCCGATGGCTTAATTAATAGCAGANCGTATGTGTTCAAATTCACTTACCGCATTCTCTCGTCTGTATTCAACGTTAGTGCCTTCCATCGCTATGTGGCGGAGGTTGAGATGGCATCGAACACTGAAGCTGCCGACGACATTGTTGATTTCGATGCTGATCTCAGTCTCAATGCGATTAGTCTGCTCCTGGTTTGCCACCTGCTCGGCCTCTGTAAAACTATTTCCCCATAGAGCAGAATACATTATTAGTAGTCTGACAGCTAAGAGTCATCAGAAATTTTCCAAGCACTGTTATCAACAAATTTATTTGGCATGGTGCCATGACTGATGCCTTGAAGTCTTCTGTAACCACAACACGAGATAAAATAAATTGAAAATTAGCAATAAGCCATATCAGAAAGTCCCCGCCGCCATATTGAGATCAGATAAGAGGGGGTATAAGTTGCCTATATATAACATGGTTAGGATAGGACTAGTCTATGTTTTTGATCTATAATTCTCTTCACTAACATCGTACTTCAATTCACAGGTGCGTTTCTGATTACAGAAACATTTACAAATATGATTGTGGTCATTTGGGATATTTTGAAATGTTTGTGTTACTGTTAATGCAAAAACTAAAAACGCACGAGTGTTTACATTAATCATGTACTTTCCTAAGCGTGCCTCAGCCATTTTATACCCCCTTTTTCTATGACCTAAGAAGCACAGCTGGACTTTCCGATATCACTTATAAGACAGCATTGAAAATAAAAGAAGTTAATGTTGTTCCCACAGAATGGATATAGCTATGTGTAAAAACAAGATCAGCTGACAGGCTTCTAGCCTGTATTTTACAGCTGAATATGATATGATATGATGATATCAGGGGTTAATAATGACAAAGGAGTTTGATACGTATTCGGTACTGATTTCACTATATTTTGTCGTACGAGTTCGATATGTGGATAAAAATAAAAATATATACAAACATGAGCTTCTTTTTTTCACTGGTCCTTATTCTATCTTCCGGTAGTATTACAAACCGCTTAGCTTCTTTCGTTTTGACATAAATCGTACTTTTGCATGACATGGTTTTCACGTTATCTACCGTTGTATGGCGTTGCCTAACCGCAAATTATGCTACAGATCAACTCGAAGCAAGCGCAGCAGGGATTTTAGGCCGTAGTCTAGCCGAGTGCAGAAAATGCGCTTAGAAATTAAGTTTCGTTGCGCCCATGCTGGGTTTAAAAATTGAAACTATTTGACATTATATACACAAACTATAGTTAGAATGCCTTGTTTTTATGGCTGAATCCTGCAGTTTTTTTAACATAAACGTTGCGCTGGTAAAATATCTGAACAACATCACCTGCAGAGGAATGATGTTTGTACCTTTTCGCACGCGTTTTGCATAGCAACCGTTGGGGAGACACGATCCCTGCCGTGCCTCCTTCGAGTTGCTCTGTAGCATAATTTGCGGTTAGGCAACGCCATACAACGGTAGATAACGTGAAAACCATGTCGTGCAAAAGTACGATTTACGTCAAAACGAAGGAAGCTAAGCGGTTTGTAATACTACCGGATGATAGAATAAGGACCAGTGAACAAAAGAAGCTCATGTTTGTATACATTTTTATTTTTATTCACATCGAACTCACAACCAAATGTAGTAAAATCAGTACCGAATACGTGTCAAACTCCTTTGTCATTATTAACCCCTGATTATATGATATGTCA
>NW_014581091.1:0-12590 GCF_000485595.1 Priapulus caudatus
AGAGAGAGAGAAGAGAGACGAGAGAGAGAGAGAGGAAGAGAGACAGAGAGAGCCAGATACAATTATTGTGGTAGCATTCTTCGCTTGTGGAATCTACACTCTAGCTGCTACGCCGCGCCTCGCATGCCGAACATGATAATTATAAGTATTGTCTTAAAAAATTTACACGTTAAAAATCGGGAGCGCGCGCAAAAAGCGGAGTACGCGACGGCCTGCTAATCGACTATATTAGTTAAGGGCCTATTTTCAACAGTCGGCTGGGTGGTGGCTGGGCCTGGCGTGTATTTGTGCTGTGAGCTGGCGCTTACGTGTACTCACCGCCAGCTGTATCACCCATGACGACGCTCCTCTCTCGAGATCCTCTCCTCGCTTCGCCTCTCCCGAGCAGTCGCGTAAATTCTACGTGATCGGCAGTGCTGAATTCTACGTGACGCAGCTGCTGAAATTCTACGTTGATACGCAGTGCATGAATTTCTACGGTCACGCGGTGATGAATTCTCTCTGACGAGTGCTGAATTTGACGTGACGCAGTGCTGAATTCTAACTGACGCAGCTCTTATCTCTACGATGCATTCGCTAACTTTTCGTGACGTCAGCCGATTAAACTCACTGCGACGCGATAGCTTTAATCTCTGCAACGCGCAGTATTGCGCGAGCTTCAGTGAGTAACATCGGAACCGAAATCGCAAGAATAATCGGAACGTTTAATTGTCTGGAGCAGACTCGCGCAGACAGAGCAGAGCGGCTTAGATACACGCTCGACGCACGCGCGCGCGCCGCATTGTATTGTATAACGCGTATGATTGACGGATCCTCCCCCACGTGGCGGGCAACCCGAGGGGTCGCATAATGATGCCCCTCCCTCCCTCCCTCAGCACTCGCACTGAAATTGCTGGGTCAGCGCGCGCACTGGGGCTCGCGCGCTCGGCGATTGGCAACGCCCTCATACGCGATGGAACCTGCGCGACCATCCATTTACTGAATGACCACCCTCCCGTCCTAACCTGATTGGACACCGATGCCGACACTGGCGCACGACGGCGGCCGAGGGACACTTTTAAATTTGGCCGGCGAGGGACGGGCATTTGTTTAGCTTCGGCGGGGTGTCCCCGGGTGATCGGATGTGCGTGGTTACTCCTTCCCAACGCAGCCGCCCGGGAGGGGGAGGGGAGGGTAACGGGTGCGTGGTCGTCCCCACGCGCAGACCTGCGATACGTATTACACTTCCAATCACAGTATGATATATAAGCATTAGTGACGTCCTGAATCGATGTTCCGCGCATGCGCTGGCTAGCTGACGATGTTACACAAGGCTCGCGGGGCGTAACGTGAACAGGTATAGCACGCGGGGCGAGTTGTGCGTACTAGAATAGAGAGCTTAGTATTGTGTGTGTGTGTGTGTGTCGTGTGTGGTGTGTGTAGTGTGTCGTCGCTGATGTGCTGTGCGTGTGCGTGTCGTCGTGTGTGTGTGTGTGTAGATGTGTGGTCGTGCGTGTGCGTGGTGTGGTGTGTAGTCGCGTGCGTGCAGTGCGTGCCGTGCGCGTGCGTGTGGTGTGTTCGGCAGTGCAACATGGGCGTGCGCGTCAACGGAGAAGAGAAAACACCACACATCCGCGCGCACGATTAACAAACACTGCACACACACACTGCCGCGGACGAGCACACGCACACGCACACACACACACATCCACATACACGATCATACCACACAGGCTACTACACACACACATGTCCCACACACACACACCCACTACACAAAAACACACGCACGCAACGCACGCCACGAACGCACGCACGCACGCACGTACGCACGCCACGCACGACAGCGGCACGCACGCGCACCGCAGCACGCTAGCGCACGACGCACAGATACGACCACGCACGCGACGCACGCAAGCTACGCATCGCACCGCACGCACGCACATCACACACATCAGCACACACACACACACACGCACAGCAAGGGTGGAGAGATCGCGAGCAGATTCGTGTAGACAGCGTGTAGGTGTTAATTAGAGAAAGAAGAGAAGAGATGGAGGAGAGAGAGAGAGAGAGAGGAAGAGGAGAGAGTCGAGACTGGAGAGCGAGAGAGAGAGAGCGACGAGGACTACACGCGCCCGCTCACTGCGCACTCAGCACGCAGCAGCAGAGCATTATAGCGCGTATAGTTCGGTAGCGTGTTGACTGAGCGAAGAACAGAGACGCACATAACTGATTACTTCCATACGGCTACAAAAACTGAGCCGTCTCAGCTCAGCGATTAACTCGATTGGCATTTTGCTTCCTGTGTTTAACAAAAAACGCGGAGTCATGTTTAGGGTCGGCTGCGGCTGCTGCTGTTGCTGCTGTAGCCTGTCTGCTGACTGGCTGCTGCTGCCTGCTACGTATGCTGCTGTTGCTGCCTACTACATGCTGCCCTACTCTAGCTAGCTGCGGCTAGTGTTTCGGCTGCTCTGCTCGCCGTGCTGGTGTGTGGCTGTCTTTTCTCATTGACAAAGGCTGAGTAAAACAGTCGTGCGCTGCGCAGCAACACAACGAGTAAGTATGTAGCAGACAGCTTAGCGCGCAAGTAGCAGTAGCGAGCAGCTTTAAGCAGCAGCAGTCGAGCAGCAGCCAGTGAGGTTTAGCAGCAGCAGCCCAGCAGCGTAGTAGTAGCACAGCAGCACCAGCAGTAGCCAGCGCAGCCAGCAGCATGCAGCCAGTTGTGCCAGCAGCAGCAAGCAGAAACAGCAGCAACAACAAACAACAGCAAGCAGCAGTTAGCCCAGCAGCCGCAGGACAGGCGCTAGCAACAACACAACAGCAGCAGCAGCCAGTAGCAGCAGCCGTAAGCAGGTTAGCGTAGCTGCAGTAGCCAGCAGGTACAATATATACAGCGCAGCACAGGCTAGCATCTATTCATATTCATCCATCTCATCAGCAACGGCAGCGCAGCAGTCAGCAGCAGTCAGCAGCGAGCAGCATGCAAGCATGCAGTAGCTAGTATGCGGTAGCTGCAGTAGCGTAGCACAGCAACATCACAACAAAAGATTAGCATCAGTGAGCAGTTAGCAGTAGCAAGTAAGCTGCAGTAGCATTCAAGTAGCCAGTAACAGACGCTGCAGTAGAATTTATGCCAGAGCAATTCGTCGAATCCGTAATCATTCCCTGCCCCACAAAACATCTACGATTCACACATTCTCCCGCTGATAGCATGTTGAACCACGAACGACCTCCACCACCCGCAAGCACGCACACTCACGATGCACGGACGCACACATGTCAACACAGGCCAACGAGGCTCACGACCACGGACGCATAATGCACGCATGCACACACACACATCCCACACAACACGGCAGCTGCGTCGCGCGTCTGGGCCGGGGCCCGCACACACATCACACAACACACACACAACACCACACACAACACAGCACACACACACACACCCATACCATCAACACCACACACACACTAGCACACAGCACACACACAAACACAGCACACACAATCAGCAACGCATCGCACGGACGCACGCACGCACGCACGCACACACAGGCTTGCCGCACTCGATACGCAATTGAAGGAGAAAGGAGATATGAAGGCATGCGCGGCGCCGCACTCTACATACTAATCAGGGGAATCTCGAGATGGCTTATTCTCTATCTATCCCTGCTCCCATTCTCTCTCTCCTCTCTCTCTCTCTCATTTCTCCCTCTATTCTCTGTGATTCTCTCTCTCTTTCACACACACGCACGACATCCCTCTCTCACGCCTCTCTCTCTCCTCTCTCTCTCTCGTCTCTTCTCTCTCTCTCTCACGCTCACACACACGTCACATGTGTTGCAACGAAGCCGGACACCTGTGTCCCGTAAACGGCCATAACCGTTTCGCCTCCTGAAGCCACTGTCCTGACAGCTAACGGTTTGGTCCCACCTTCCGGTGGTCGCCCAGCGACTCGAGCAGCCAGCGGCCGGCGCGTCAGCGCAGCGTGGTGGATGGTATGCAGCCGATGTTTATTGCGGAGAGTAAACGCGCTGGCTGCGGACGCTGATCGCACCGATAAACGGCTAATGCGTGGCGTGCGTTAGTGTGGGTTGTGGCGTGGCGTGACGGTGCGTGGTGCGTGCGTGCGCGTCGCGTGCTCGTGCGTGGTGCGTGCTGTGCGTGCGCTGCTGTGTGTGAGGTAGCGCCCGTGCGCACGTGTGGAGTATGTGGCGTGTGGCGCATGTCGTGTGTGCGGTGTCGTGGCGTGGCTGGGTGCGTTAGTGTGTGTGTATGTGCGGTGTGCGTATGTGACGTGGCATGCTGCGTGCGTCGTTAGACGGCGTGCACGCGGGTGCGTACGTTCGGCCGTGAGCGGTAGCGTGCGCGTGCGGCGTGCGTTCATGTTGATGCTGCGCTGATGGCAATCATAAGCACACTCTAGCGCGCACTGTTGCTATCTGCCATCTATCTAGCTACACAGCGACCGCACACGCGGCCCCGCCAGCGACTATGGTAAGGATGGTTGCCGGTGGACGGCGCCAACGCTGCGCGCTCCTCTGCTGCGATGGTCCTTCCTGATTCCTACGCGAGGAGAGTTGAGCGGGAAACTATCTCAGCCCGCGCGCGCCGCTGCTGCTGCTTGCTGCTCCGCGCGCCGATCGTAAGTATATAGCCACTCAATATATCACGAGCAACGCTCAAAAAGTGTGGCTTTCATTAGAAGGAAAGATCCTGGGCTGCGCGGCGGCACCTCGGCGCTAACATGCCTTCGTGACACTGCAGCTTTCTCATCTGAGCAATGGCTCATCTTCACCCGCATCGGCATCTTTGACGCCATCCCTGCCTGCATCCTGTAAGCATCCATGTAGCATCCCTGCCAGCATCCCGGTAAGCTCCCTGCCGCATCCCTGGTAAGCATCCCTGTAGATCCCTGTAGATCCCTCGCAGCATCCCGTGTAGGCATCGCCTGTAGAGCATCCTGTAACGCATCCCATGTAGCATCCTGTCAGCATCCTGTAGCACCTGTAAGCATCCCTGCTAGCATCCCTGTAAGATTCGCCTGTAAGCTTCCTGTAGCATCCTTAAGCTTCTGTTGCATCCCTTGTAGGCATCCCTGTAGCATCCCTGCTAGACGCCTGTAAGCTTCCTGTGCATCCCTGTAGCATTCCTGTAAGCATCCCTGTAGCTATTCTCCTTAGCACATCCAATGTAGCATCCTTGTACATCCTGTTAAGTCCCATGTAGGCATCCCTGTAGCATCCTGTAGATCCCTGTAGCATCCATGTCAAGCATCCCGTAGCTCCTGTAAGCTTCCTGTAGCATCCCTGTAAGCATCCTGTAGGCATCCGTAAGCTTCCTGTAGCTAACTGTAGCATCCCTGAGCATCTGTAGCACACCCTGTAGGCATCGCCTGTAGCAATTCCTCTGTAGCATCATGTACGATCCCTGTAGCAGCCCGTAGCATCATTTAGCTCAACCCGATAGCATCCCTGTAGCATCCTGAAGCTTCCTGTCATCCCTGGTAAAGCTATCCCTGTACGCATGCCATGTAGTACCTGTAGCTATCCCGGTAATAGCTCCCTGTGATCCTGTAAGCCTCCTGTAGGCATCCTGTAGATCCTGTAGCATCCTTTAGCATCCCTGTAAGACAATCCCTGTAGCATCCTGTGATCCTGTAAGCATCCTGTTAGTCATCTGTGCATCCCTGTAGCTCCTGGTGCATCCGTAAGCTAATCCCCTTAGCATCCCGTTAGCATTCCCTGTTAAGCATCCTGTGTTAGCATCCTGGAGATTTTCCCTGTAGACCTGGGGATTCCCAACTGTAAGCATCCGTACCGGAGGACCCTTAACGCCGGAGTCACGGGGAAGACCCGGAGACCGTAGCCCCGACCGGGAGAGCCGAAGGCGTGCTAGCAACCCGGGGCATCCCGGAGCACAGACCCGAAGGGCACCTGACCTAACTGTAACCGATACCCGGACACAACGACGACCCACACCTCTCACGATCCTACGCGCGCGCCGCAACGCTCACCCTCCTCGAATCGACCCCTCACCGCGTCGTCCGCCCACTTCTAGGCCGCACCCGTCCGGCCCGACCCCACACGCCGGAACAACCACAAACAAACAGAATCAGACCCACCACCCCAAACACCCCCAACAAAACACGCCCCAAAAAACGTTCGCCTAACCCCAGTACCACCCCCCCTACCAATGCCAACAACCCCCTAGCAGGCACACCAGCCCCAACCCACGGCACCACGCGCCCCCACAACACCAATATCAGCACAATAACAAATCTTAAGGAATAGAAGGGAAGAGGCATTTATTGCGAAGATACCTCAGGGATGCTACAGAAGATCTTTACAGGAAGCTTACGCAGGGTCCGGTTGCTTATCAGGGAAGCTTACAGCGGATGCGTACAGGGGCAATGCATAACAGGGATGATACAGGATGCTACAGGGTTGTTACAGGGGAAGCTTTACAGGTGATGGCTACAAGGGATGACTTACAGGTGCTACAGGGATGCTTTACATGGGATGCTTAAGGGAATGCTACAGGGATGCTCGGTTGCTACAGGGCAAGCTTCAGGGATGCTCAGGCGATGCTTTACAGGGATGCTGACAGGGATAATACAGGGATGCTTACGGATTGCTACAAGGGAAATGATCAGCGGATGCTTACAGGGATTGTATCAGGGTTGCTTACAGGGTGCTTTACAGGGATTGCTATACAGGCGATGCTTATCCAGGGTTGCTACAGGCGGACAGCTTAACAGGCGATGGCTACAGGGTGCTTACCAGGGATGCTACAGGGATGCTACAGGGATGTACTAAGAGATGCTACAGGATGTTTTCAGGGATGCTAACAGGAGATGCTACAGGGTGTACAGCGGATGCTACCAGGGATGCGACAGGTGCTCTACAGGGATGCTACAGCTATGGATTGCTATACAGGGATGACTTACAGGGGATGCTACGAGGATGCTTACAGAGGACTGCTCAAGGGATGCTTAAAGGGGATTGCTACAGGGTTGTACATGGGATGCTACGTGGAATGCTTACAGGATGATACCAGGGATGCTTACAGAGATGCTTACTAGGGATGGCTACAGTTTCGCTACATGGATGCATACAGGATGCTACATGGATTGTAACATGCGATGTACAGGGAATGCTCTACGAGGGCGATGCTACAGGGTTGCTACATGGATGCTCAGGGATGCTACAGTGTTGCTACAGGGAAGCTTAATCAGGGATGCTACAGAGTGATGCTTACAGGGATGCTACAGGGGAAGCTTACAGGGGATGCTACAGGGATGTACATGTATGCTTACGGATGCTTACAAGGGATGCGTACAGATGCTACATGGACTGCTCAGGATGCTACATGGATGCCTACATGGATAGCTACAGGGATGCTACTAGGGATGCTACAGGGATGCATACAGCCGGATGCTTACAGGGAAGCTTACATGGGATGCTACAGGGATGTTTACAGGCGTGCTACAGTGGGATGCTCAGGGAAGTTATAGGATGTACATGCGGAGCTAAGGGATGCTTACAGCGGGATGCTACAGGATGCTTGTACAGGGATGCTAACAGGGATCTACAGCGGTGCTACTAGGGATGCCTTACAGGCGATGCGTACAGGAATTGCTTAAGGATGCTGCGGGATTTGCTACAAGGGAATGTACAGGGATTGCTTCTTACAGGGAATGATGCAAGGTGATGCTTACAGGTGATGCTGCAGGGATGCTACAGGCGATGCTTACAGGCGATGCTCGCAGGGTCTTGCGTCAAGGTGCGTGGCGGGTGATGATTTGAAGCTCATGGTGCTCCAAGATGAGAAGACTTGGCGATTCCGTTCACGAGGCTAGTTAGCGGCCTGAGTGCCCCGCTCTGCGCGCGACTTTACTATTAAGGAAAAGCCAAATTTAATGAAGGCGGTTGCCGCGTTGATATTTGTCCAGTGATAATATTTACTGACGACGGCGGCCGGGCGGCGAGCAGCAGCAGCAGCGGCGGCGGCGGGGCTGAGATATATTCCTCACTCTCGCGTTAGTTAATCAGGAAGCCATGCGGCAGCATGAGGAGCGCGCGAGATTGGCGGCGTCTCACCGGCACCATCCTTCATCGTCGCTTGCGGGGGCCGCGTGTGGCTGTCGCGATGTAGCTAGATAGATGGCCAGTAGAACCAGTTGCGCGTTACGAGTGTGGCTATGATTGCATCAGCGCACCATCACATGCACGCACGCCACCGCACGGCCCACGTACAACGCACGCACAGTTCGCAGCACGCTGCCGACTGCCGTACACAGCACGACGTCGATGACGACATACGGCATCACGCCACATTTTTACACACCAGCTTACCACGCACCACCGCCACCACACCGCGCACACAGCGCCACGCGCACCCCCATACCACACGTAGCGCACGCGCTGACCACGCACGGCACGCACGCAACGCACGCACGCACGCAACGCAGCACGTCACGCGCACGCACGCGACGAGCACGCACGCACGCACCAACCCCACACACGTACGCAAGCACGCAGTTAGCGTTATCGGTTGCGATCAGGGTCAGCCAGCGGTTTACTCTCGCCAATAACATTCTGCCATTTACCCACTCCACCATTGCTTGTGCTGCACGCGGCGCTGGCGGCTCCGTCGCTGGCGGACCATCCTGGAGATGGCATTGAGGTGTCGGCAGTGGCTTTCAGGAGGCGCGGAAACGGCTGTATTGGCGCGTTTTACGGACGCAGGTGTTGCGGCCGTTGCAACACATGTGCACGTGTGTGCGCATGGTGGAGACAGTAGAGCGAGAGAGAGAACGATCGAGAGAGAGAGAGAGGGCGTGAGAGAGGGATATGTGTGCCGGGTTGCTGTGTGTGGTGGAAGAGAGAAGAGAATCACAGAGCAGCTAGAGGGAGAGATGAGAGAGAGCAGAGGAGAGAGAGAATGGAGAGGGATAGATATGAGAATGAAGCACTCAGAGATTCCCCTGTTGTTGTTTAGACCGCCCGGCTGCTTCATATTCTTCCTTTTTCTCTTCAAATTGACGTATAGATAGGCGGCACCTGTGCTGTGCGTGCGTGCGTGCGTGCGTCGTGCGTGCGTTTTGTGTTGTGTGTGTGTGTGTGCTGTAGTGTTGATGTTGTGTTTGCGTGTGTGTGTGTGTGTGTGATATGTGTGTGTGATGTGTTGTGTGTGGTGTGTGTGCTGTGTTGTGTGTGTGTGTGTGTGTGTGTGTTGTGCGCGCGCGGCGCGGTGTTGTGTGTGTGATGTGTGTGTGGCATGCGTTGCATGGTATGCTCGTCGTGAAGTAGCCTGTGTTGCCTGTGTTGCATGTTTGTGCAGTCCTGGTGATGCGTGAGTGTGGACGTGCTGTGCGGTGGTGGAGCGCGGCTTCGTGGTGTCACATGCTTATCAGCGGGGAATCTGTGTAATGCTAGGCATGTTTTTGTGAGGGCAGGGAATCGATTACAGGATCGACGAATGCCTCTGCTATTATGCTACTGCAGCTTGCTGTTATGCTACTGTTGTTACTGCCAGCTTACTGTACTGCTACTGTTCCATGATGATTACTTTTGTTGTTGTTGCTGCTGCTTGGGGATACTGCTATGCAGCTATGCTACTGCTGCTGCTGCGCTGCTGCCAGCTGCTGCCTGCTGCTGCTGCTGTAGCCTGCTGCGAGTTTGGCTGATGACGTGCATGATAAGGTGATGATAGCTTTTGCTGTTGCTGCGGTATATTTGCTAGCTGTGCTACTGCAGCTACAGGCTACTGCTAACTGCTGTGCTACTGCTGCTGCTCTGTATGTTAGTTGTTGCTGCTGCTGCTCCTGCGGCACTGCTGGCTACTGTGCTTGCTGTTGTTGCTTGTTGCTGCTGTTTGTGCTGCTGCTGCCTGGCCGCTACTAGCTGGCTGCTGCTCTGTTGCTGTGCTCCGACTGATGGCTGCGGCTGCTGCCTACTCGGCTGCTGCTTGCTGCTGCCTACTTTTCTTATTATAAATTATTTTATTTCCTTTATTTAACAGATGTTAATATTTATTATCTTACATAAGTTTTAGTCAACATATAATCTTACTGCTGCTGCCTGCTGCTGTGCTGCTGAACTGCTTTACTTGCTACTGCGTGCTGCTGCTGTGTACTACTACTGTTGTTGCTGCTGCCAGCCGCACGACTGCTTTACATTCAGCTTTTTGTTCTCAATGAGACAAACAGCAGGCTAGCAGCTGAGCAGCAGCACGCAGCAACGAGTAGCAGCAGCAGCAGAGTTAGGAGCAGCAGTAGTAGCCAACAAGCAGCAGTAGTAGCTCAAGCATGCGCCAGCAGCGAGCAGTCGCAGAGCAGCAGCAGCAGGCAGCAGTCGACCCTACATGCGCGCTGTTTTTGTAACACGGAGGCGAAAATCAAATGGAGTTATCGCTGGAGGAGACGCGCAGTTATTTGCCTGTTGCGAAACGTAATAGTTGCTGGTCTCTGATTCTTGCGCTGCAGTCAACACGTACCGACTGATACTGCAGCTATATGCTAGTGCCTGCCTGCTGTGTGCGCGGGTACTGGCGGCGCCAGCTATCGTGTGTCTCTTCGTCCTCTCTCCTTCCTCGCTCTCTCTGGCCTCTCATCTCCCTGCTCCTCTCCATCTCTCTCTCTCCTTCTCTCTCTCTTTCTTTTTTACTATACACTTCTACACGCTTACACGATCTCTCCCTCTGCTTCCACCTTCTAGTGCGTGTGTGTGTGATGTGTGTGTTGTGCTGTGTGTGCGTATGCGTTGCGTGCGTGCGTGTGACTGTGGCGTGGGCAGTGCGTGCGGTATAGCCGTTATCGTGCGGCTTGGCGGTGCGTGCCGTGCCGTGCGTGGCGTGCCAGTCAGCAGCACCCCAGTGCCGTGCGTGCGTCGGCGAGTTGCGCTGCGTAGCGTGCGTCGCTGGTGCGTGCGTGGTTTGCGTGCAGTGCGGTGTTTTGTTGTGGGAGGTGCCGCGGTCGTTGTGTGTTTGTGTGATATGGTGTGTGTGTGTTGTGTGGTGTCGGTGTGTATGTGTGTAGTGTGGTTTGTGTGGCGTGTCTTGCTGCTGCGGCGCGCGCGTGTGTGTGTGTGTGTGCGTGTTTGTTTATGTGCGCGCGAGTGTGTGTTTCCTCTTTCTCGTTACGCGCACGCCCAATGTGCACGCGAACACTCACACACACGCACGCACGCACGCACGCACGCACGCACGCACACACACACACACACACACACACACACACACACATAAAGGCTCTCTTTCTGGTACGGCACCACTCCCCCGCGTGTATACCTTGTTACCGTACGCCCCGCGAGCCTTGTTAACACTCAGCTAGCACGCATGCGCGGACATCGTCAGGAAGTCACTAATGACGTTATAATACTGTGATTGGAAGTGTAATGACGTTCCAGGCGCGCGTGGCGACGCACCACGCAACCCGTTACCCCCTCCCCCTCCCCCTCCCCCGGGCGGCTGCGTGGGAAGGGGTAAGCACGGCCATCCGTCACCCGGGGACACCCCGCCGGAAGCTAAACAAATGTCCCGTCCCTCGCCGCCAAATTAAAAGTGTCCCCCGCGCCGCCGGTCGTCAGGCCAGTGTCGGCTCGGTTGTCATCAGGTTAGCGGGGAGGGTGGTCATTCACGGATGGGAGGGCCGGCGCAGGTGTCCACCCGTAATGAGGGCGTGGCATCGGCCGAGCGCGGCGAGCGCCCTGCGACGCGCTGACCCAGCTATTCAGTGCGAGGGGTGTGAAGGAGGGAGGGAGGGGCATCATTAGGCGGACCCCCTCGGGGGTTGCCGCCACGTGGGGGATCCTCATCATCATACGCGGTTATACATATACATGCGGCCGCGCGCGCGTGCGTTCGCGTGTTATATAGCCGCCTGTCTGTCTGTCTGCGCGAGTTCTGCTGCCAGAGCATTAAACGTCCGATTTCTTGCGATTCGGTTCAGATGTTTACTCACTGGAAGCTCGCGATACTGCGCGTTGCAGAGAATTAAAGCTATCGCGTCGCAGTGAATTAACGGCTGCGTCACGGTAAAGTTAGCGATGTATCGCAAAGAATATAGAGCTGCGTCACGTAGAATTCAGCACTGCGTCACGTAGAATTCAGCACTGCGTCAGAGAGAATTAAGCACTGCGTCACGTAGAATTCAGCACTGCGTCACGTAGAAATCAGCACTGCGTCACGTAGAATTCAGCACTGCGTCAGAGAGAATTCAGCACTGCGTCAGAGAGAATTTAGCGCTGCGTCGGAGAGGCAACGCAAGGAGAGAAGTCAGAAGAGGAGGCTGGTCGTCATGGTGATGACAGCTGGCGGTGAGCAGTAGCAGCAGCTCACAGCATCAGCTACACGCCAGCCAGCCAGCCACCCACGACTGTTGAAAATAAGGCCCTATAAACTAATATAGTCGATTAGCAGCCGTGCGTACTTCCGCCTTTTTGCGCGCGCTTCCGAATTTTTAACGTGTGAAATTTTAAGACAATACTTAAATGTTTATGTTTCGGCGTGCGAGGCGCGCGTAGCAGCGAGTGTAGATCACAGCGAAGAATGCGACCCAGCAATATTGTATCTGGCTCTCTCTCTCTCTCTCTCTCTTACTCGTC
>NW_014581092.1:0-344 GCF_000485595.1 Priapulus caudatus
TTCACTCTCTCTCTCTTGTCTTCACTCTCTCTCTCTCTCTCGCTTTCACTCTTCTCTCTCTCTCTCTCTCTTTCACTTTTTCTCTCGCTCTCTCCGAGCTGCTCTGTGGCGTTGATGGTTTAGCTGCATGAGCGGCTAGTTCTACAATGATTAAACAGCGATAGATAGATCATTCACTGATCGCTTAAGACTCTGCTGAAGTATCACCGCATGACGTCAGTGCTTCTAACGTTGTTCGTGCGCAGAAACATCGCGTGTGTGCGTGTTATCCGTACATGCAGAGTGGGCACAGTCCGGTATATACAACCACGGCACGAGTACTACAGCATCCGTAGTCAGTAACA
>NW_014581092.1:1846-8333 GCF_000485595.1 Priapulus caudatus
ACACAGCATCAGTAACACAGCATCAGTAACACAGCATCAGTAACACAGCATCAGTAACACAGCATCAATAGAAACGCTTAACTAGCTGTGTTACCTGTAGAGGTGTAAGATGAGACACACGCCTGTGTTACCTGTAGAGGTGTAAGATGAGACACACGCCACTTCGTCTGCTGTGACTTTTCCTCTAGCTGGGCATGCTTGCCGCGTGAGAGTATGAGCGAGATGGAGAGGCTGATAATGTGAAAGGAAATATTGTGATAGAGAGGAGGAGGGGATAGGATGCAGAGAGCGAAGGAGCGAAAAAGAGTTAGAGATAGAATAAGATGGATGTGTGTGTGTGTGTGTGTGTGTGTGTGTGTGTGTGTGTGTGTGTGTGTGTGTGTGTGTGTGTGTGTGTGTGTGTTGGTGTGTGTGTGTGTGATAGATGTTAGGATAGAGAGAGACAGAGGTAGGGTTGGTGCGGCTGTGGTTGGAAGCACGTTGTTGTTGCTGTACATGTGTTAGCCGACCATGCATCCCCGCATCCCTGCATCCCTGCATCCCCGCAGCGCCTGGGTAGGCTGCAGCCCATTATTCCCGCAATTTTTGAGTGACCCGGCGAAATAGAACGCAGCTGAGGAGGTAAAATGTGAAGGAACAGGCAATACGGAAACATAGATAGTGAAGAGTGTGTGTGTGTGTGTGTGTGTGTGCGAGTATATGTGTGAGTGTGCGTGCGTGTGTTTATGTGTTTGTAAGTAGAGAGCGCTCGTTATTACGGACTAATGACGGACACGTGTAGAAACATGTGACGGCCATGTTGTTTATTGTGTTCCGAGTATTGTGTTTGAAGTTATTTGTATTGTTTTATTGTGCTTCGTCTGTTGTTTATAGTTTATAGACTTTTCTCCGTTCATGCGTTACGATTTTGTTGCTGTCGCTGTCACTCGCAATTACATTCTCATTGGTTGCGTGACGAGGCACGTGACATGACGTCACAGACAGAAGCAGTGTGATCCGCGTGAACGGATATATCGTTAGGTTTAAGAGTCACCAGCTAGTCTGGCATTCCGGAGCAATAATGTGCATAGCTAGTACCCGCTAGCGCAACATGAGTAGATAATGTTACACGGAGAGAGAGAGAGAGAGAGAGAGAGAGGGAGAGCGGGAGAGAGATGGGGAGAGAAAGCGAGAAGCGTGCGCGAGACGAGAGGGGGAGAGAAGCGGGGAGAGAGAGCGGGGGAAAGAAAGCGAGAGAAGAGAACAAGGGAGGAGCGTGCGCGAGAGAGAGAGGGGGAGAGAAAGCGCGAGAGAGGGAGAGAGAGAGAGAGTGGAGAGAGAAAGGCGAGAGAGAGAAACAGATCAGAGAGAGAGAGAAGAGGGACAGAGAGGAGAGAGAGAGCAGAGAGAGAGAGAGGGGAGGGAGAGAGAGAGGGAGAGAAAGAGAGAGAGGGAGAGAGAGAGTGGGAGAGAAAGCGAGAGAGAAAGCGCGCGAGAAAGAGGGGGAAAAAGCGCGAGAGAGAAGAGAGGAAGAGAAAGCGAGGAGAGAAGAGAGAGGGGGAGAGAACGGTCTGTTTGCCAGAGAGAGAGAGGGGGAGAGAAAGAGCGAGAGAGAGAGGGAGAGAGAAAGCGCGAGAGAGAGAGGGAGAGAGAAAGCGAGAGAGAGAGAGAGAGAGAGAGAGAGTGGGAGAGAAAGCGAGAGAGAAGAGGGAGAGAAAGCGCGAAAGAAAAGAGATGGGAGAGAAAGCGCGAGAGAAAGAGAGTGGGAGAGAAAGCGAGAGAGAGAGAGAGGGGAAGAGAAAGCAAAAGAGAGATAAGCGCCGAGAGAGAGAGAGAGAGGGAGAGCGTGGCGCGAGAGAAGAGAGAGAGAGGGGAGAGCGCGAGAAGATGAGAGAGAGGAGAGAGAAAGGGAGAGAGAGAGAGAGGAGAGAGAGAGAAGGGGAGAGAAAGCGGAGGAGAGCGTGCGCGAGAGAGAGGGGGAGAGAAGGCACGAGAGAGAGAGAGAAAGCGAGAGAGAGAGAGAGGGAGAGAAACGCGAGAGAGAGAGAGAGGGAGAGAAGCGAGCGAGAGAGAGAGGGGGACAGAGAAAGCGAGAAGAGAGAGGGGGAGAGAAAGCGAGAAGGGGGGCGAGAGCGAGAGGGAGGAGAGAAGGAGACGCGGACGAGAAAGAGGATGGAGTAGAAAGCGCAGAGAGAGACGCGCGAGAGGAGAGCGAGAGGGAGAAGGGAAGACCGCGGCGCCGCGAGAGAGAGGGGGAGAGAAAAGCGCGCGCGCGCTGAGATGAAGAGGGGAGAAGAAAGCGAGAAGGGAGGGAGAGAGCGTAGAGGGGGTAGAAAGAGCGCGCAATATATGGGGGAGAAATAGAGGCGGGAGAGAGCAGAGAATGGTAGATAGATAGATAGAAAGAGGGCGATAGATAGAGACAGAAAGAGAGATTGAGAGAAAGCAACGCATTCCATCGACATACGTGTCCGCCTCACTAGGCTATTAACTCCTTAACTTAACGCAGAATGTGCATGTTGCTCCTTCAAGGCCAAACATTGCGTCTTCAACAAGCTTCACGCTGACGTCATAACCAAGAAGCTGCTGCTGACAGGATGACGTCGCCTATGACAACGACGCTGTGTGTGTGTGCGCGCGTGCGCGTGTTGCGTGTGGCGTGTGCGTGTGGCAATGTGTGTGTGTGCGTGCGCGTGCGCGTGGCGGCGTACGCGTGTGGCGTGTGCGTGTGCGTGTGCGTGTGCGTGTGACGTGTGCGTGTGCATGTGTGTGTGTGTGTGTGTGTGTGTGTGGTGCGCGCGGCGGCGCGCGTGTGTGGTGTGTGTGTGTGTGTGTGTAATGTGTGTGTGGTGTGGTGTTGTGTGTGTCCGTGTGTGTGTGTGTGTGTGCTGTCCGCGCTCAGCGCGCCGCGCCGGTTGTGTATATGTGTGTGTGTGGTGTGCGTGCGTGTGTGCTGGTAGCGTAAAGTTCGTAGCGTGCGTTCGTGAGTCGCGGTTGCGTGCGTGGTGCGTTGGCGTTCGTGCTGCGTGCGTGCGTGCGTGCGTGCGTGCGTGCTTGGCGTGCGTGCGTGCGTGCGTGCGTGCGTTGCGTGCGTGCGGTGGCGTGGGCGTGCGTGCGTCGCGTGCGTGCGTGCGTGCGTGCGTGCGTGCGTGCGTGGCGTGTGTGTGTGTGTGTGTGTGTGTGTGTTGTAGTCCGCTGTCGTTTGTTTCGCTACTGCTCACTTATATCTGTTATATAGTAAGGCAGCACGGAGGGGCTGCTCAATCCTCCTCCCTTCGCTCTTCTCTTCTGACCTCCCTTCCCCTTCCCTCGCTCCCCTTCTCCCTACTCCTCCTCCTCTGCTCCTCTCTCCTCCCTCCCCGCACACTGCCCGCTCCCAGCCACAGCTAATCTACTGTGACGTAGTCAGGAGATGGGACTCATGTCGTGAGTGCACGTCACGTCTCGTTTTCAGCGGATGGCTGGTTTTGCGTGCGTGGATGTTTTGGGCGCGATTTCACGCTGAAAACTTTTTGTTGAATAAAGGCGGAAAAATATGTGAAAGAAATAAGTGGCTGGCGTAACATGTGGTGTCTGTGCGTGCGTGCGTGTGCGTGCGTGTGTAGCGTAGTGTGTGCATGCGTGTGTGTGTGTGTGGTCTGTTGTGTACGTGTTGTGTACTGCCGTGGTGTGTGTATAGTGTGTGTAAGCGTGCGTGTGTGTGTGGGTGTCTGTAATGTGCGTGTGCGTTTGATGCGTGCGTGTTGCGTGTGTGTACTGCGTGTTGTGTGTGTCTGTGTGTGCCTACGTGGCGTGTGTGCTGTGTGTCTGTTGTGTGCGTGTGTGTACATGCATGTATGTGTGTGATCTGTGTGTAACGTGTCCGTGTGTGTGTGTGCGTGTGTGTGGTGGCGTGTGGGCGTACGTGTGTATGTGTCTGTGGTGCGTGCGTGTGTACGTGGCGTGTGCGTGCGTGTGCGTGTGTGTGTGCGTACGTGTGTACGTGTCCTGTGCGTGCGTGGCATACGCAGTCTGTGCGTGCGTGTGTGCGCGTGTGCGCGGCGTGTGTCGTGTGTGTGTGTGTGTGTGCGTAACGTGGTACGTGTCTGTGAGTGCTGTTTTCGTGCTGTACGTCGAAACGGTTTAGCTCTCTCTCTCTCTCTCTCACTCTGCACTCCTTCCCGCTCTCTCTCTCTCTCTCTCACTCGCTCCCCTTTCTCTGTCTCTCTCTTTCTATCTCTTTTTTTTCTCTCTCCTCTCTCTCTCCTAGCTATCTTTACTCCTTCTCTCCTCGTCGCTCCCTCCCTCTCGTTCTTCCTCTCTCCTCCTCTTGTCCTCTCTCTAATCTATCTATCTCATCCTCTGCACTCTTTCTCTTCTCCCCGCGTGTCTCTCTCTCCTCCCTCCCTCTCTCTCTCTCTCTCTCTCTCCCCTCCTCTCTCTCTCTCTTCTCCCCTCCTCTCTCTCTCTCCCTCCCTCCCTCACTCCCTCTCTCTCCTTCTCTCTATATAATAGCTGTTGTATGAGGGTGGCTTGCTCTGTGTAGCTGTCACTAACACGTGTGTAGCTTATACCATTACACCCGACCAGCTACGCGACGTCTGCGAGAGAGCGTCACGTGATGCGACACGTCATCACCGCGCGTCACATGCTGTCGCTGCGTCCGATGACAGTGTCACGTGGTTGACTTGCATCTGCCGCCACACAGCTTCATTTCCGGTTCCGTCGCCAGGAATATCCGTAGCAGTTTTCGTCTGCTAGGCACAGCTGGTTCCGGTTTGTTGCAGCCTCTGTTATCAACCCGGCCACCCGCTCTTACGAATTACGAAAAAATGCGAGAGCGAAAATACGCCGAGTCAAAACTCGCGGGAGAGCGATAAATAAACAGCATGTAGAACGATAGATAGATAGATGGATAGCACGTAGAGAGTGCCGGCCTGCTAAACAACTACGATGTTTGTTCTCACTAACTCGTTCATCATCGCTCTCCCCGCTCTAGTTAATAGCTGTTCATACGCCCTGCCTCCCGCTACGCGCGCGCGCGCGCGTGTGTGTGTGTGTGTGTGTNTCGCTTTTATCAACAAAAGTTTCAGCGTGAAATCGCGCAAACATCCACGCACGCAAACCAGCCATCCGCTGAAACGAGACGTGACGTCACTCACGACATGAGTGCATCTCCTGACTGACGTCACAGTAGATTAGTGTGGCTGGGAGCGGGGCAGTGTGCGGGGGGAGGGAGGAGGAGGAGGAGGAGGAGGAGGAGGAGGGGAGAAGAAGGAGGAGGAGGGGGAGGAGGAGGAGGGGGAGGAGGAGGAAGAGGAAGAGGAGGAGGAGGAGAGCAGCTCTCCGTGCTGCTAACTATTAACAGATATAAGTGAGCAGTGAAACAACGACAGCGGGACTACACACACACGCACACGCACACACACACACACCACACACACATACACGCACACACACGCACGCACGCACACACACACACACACATACACGCAAGCGCGCACACACACATACACGCGCGCACACACACACGCACACACCCACGCACGCACGCACGCACGCGCGCACGCGCACACACACACACACATGCGTGCGCGCAGTAAAATATGGAGAGAGTAGGATGGCGTGATGGTCGAACCTGGCGGAGAGACAGAATAGGGAATAGGAAAAACAGTAGAATAGGGATGGAGAGTGGGATGGATAGATAGTAAGACGCGGCTAGCGAGCTGTGGCCGAGCCCACCCGTCTGGCTTCCGTACGTCACGTGACCGACCGCTCATAATCTAGTCTCACTCTATCGGAGTGAAGTTGCTTGTCTGCGGCCACGCCTCGTCATCGACGCTGCAGCCACACACGTCCGGCATCGAGCAGAGAGGCGTCGGCGCGTCAGAGGAGCCGACTGGCCGGCCGTGATAACGTACTCATTAGCTGGACGATGTCATCAACAGCTTATTCTCTCACAGCCTCCGTCACCATGGTAACGACCTCATCCGCTGCTGTCACCATGGCAACGACCTAATCTACACCGTTACCTTGGCAACGACTTAACTCAGTTTTTATCACTTTGGCAAGGACCTCACCTACCCTTCAGCATCATGGAAACAACCCCTCCAAGCGTCCGTCATCACCATGGCAACAACCCCATCACCATGGACACCGAACTAAATACTCACAGAATTGAGGAGGAATATTCTATGATTAATTACAAATTGGATGTGGAATATTGTTTAATTATTTAGAGCTAAAGTCCNTAGCAGCAGCAGCAGCAGCAGCAGTATAGTAGCAATAGAAGTAGCTAGGTCTCAGACCAGCACGCAGCATAACCGCCGGCGTCTGCCGATATTACGCGCGCGATTAGCGCCCTCTATCGGATTACTGTCGAATATATGACGGCTTTAAGGCTATATAAACAGTTGTAGACGTCGTGCCGTTTTCCTTCTGCTCTCACATCACTCTCTATCTCTCTCTCTCTCTCTCTCTCTCTCTCTCTCTCTCTCTCTCTCTCTCTCTCTCTCTCTCTCTCTCTCTC
>NW_014581092.1:9823-13859 GCF_000485595.1 Priapulus caudatus
TATATATATATATATATATATATATATATATATATATATATATATATATGAAGAGCTTATTTGCAAAACTGCCTATGCACATTTTTTTTAAATGAGTTTACACCACCAATGTAAGTGTGTGAACATAGATACCGTGTAGAGTACTTTTTTCTTAAAAAAAACAGCCTACATCATGCTTAAAAGAACCATCATAAATTATATTTAGTTGTAATGCTGCAAAATAGTCTATATCCATCTACACATTTTAACCAATGCTGAAAGCAATGTAAATGATTGTCAAATAATTGTTTTTGTCGTTTTCTCTCATTTTTCCAAAATTTTTGCAAATAAGCTCTTCATATATATAAGCAATTCAAGAAATAGGTAAAGGGTGTTTAAATTTTAATCAGCGAGCTCTTTCTCAGGCTGTCAGCTGAAAGCCCGAGGAAGAGATGTACTAAAAATTTAAACAGCCTCTACCGTCTCATGAATTTGTATTTTTTATCTACATGATTGTTCGTGTGTGATTTTGCATAATATATCAAGCACGCGTCTTTCACATGTCAAGTTTTCGTTACAACTAAGCTTCCCGTTGGCTTTCGCGCAATGTCGCAATCTGTCTACTTATCAAATATTTCCTACGTGATTGACCGCCCATAAGCGTCGTGCGAAACTTTCGCATATATTTCACACGCTATACACTTTCCATAGACGTTTTGTACGGCATTACGGCTCATACAATTGCACGTGCGTTCCGTCTTCCTTGACTGATGAAAATATACGCACACACACACACACACACACACACACACACACACACACACACACACACACACACACACACACACACACACACACACACACACACACACACACACATACATACACATACACACATGTTTTACGCATCGGACGCGCCGCAAGCACATATCAGTAATGAAATCGAAACCTTTCTGAGCAATTCTCAGCGTTTGCAGCGAAATTAACTGTTGATTGGGGATTTGCATATATGAAATAACCGCCACCTGCGTATAGACCCGACTATAACAATACGCAAATTATAAAACTCAGCACGCTCACACATGGCGCCCCGCGCCCCGCGCCCGGCCGCCCGCCGGCGCCGCCCGGCCGCGCCCGGCCCCCCGCGCGCCCCGCCCCCCCCCGCGGCCCCGGCCGCGCCCCGACCGCGCCCCGCCGCGCCCGCGGCGCGCCCGCGCCCCGCCCCCCCGCCCGCCCGGCGGCCCCCCGCGCCCCGCCCCGCGCCGCCCGCGCCCCCGCCGCCCCGCCCCCCGGCCCCCGGCCGGCCATTACCTCGAGCAAGGGACGACGCGTAAGCACACTCTCGCTCGCAGGGGGGCGGCCCGCTCGAATAGGATAAAAGGCTGCAGCCGTGAAAGCAGGGTCACTACGCTACAATGGCGCGTATGTGTTGTCATTGTGGTGGCGGTAGCGAGCAGCGGGATTTTATTTTATATACGTCGCCAAACGCAATATGTACATCAATGTACAATGTGGAGGAGACGGGCCGCGATAAAGGCGGTGTGAATATATATTTCTTGAATAGAATCCCCATACTACCGCAGTCGCTAGAGCGGCCGATGTTTTGATGTCGCGTTTGGCGGATGGTTCCGCACGTTTTCTATCCGTATCCGACGGGGAATAAGAGGCCCGCATTCGAAAAACGTTTTTTGTTCCGTCAAAACATTTTCGCATTTTCCGGACAGCTAATAACCGATCGCCTACAAAGCGTCTTTAACCACAGCCAAGACAAGGCAGGAATTACTCGAGGCAGTTTTAGTGCTCTCCAGCAATGGGGTTAGACGCTAGAAACCAGTTGCCGCTAGAGGGCAGAACATCGGGCAGAGGTGAAGATTTCCGGCGTACCGCAGATGCACACCCGGGATGAGTGGGGAAGTGGTGTTTATTCCTTTGTGTGTGTTGAGGAAGTTAATAGTAAATAATGTTTATTGAGATCACTGTGATATTAGTGGTGCATATGAGATAGTGGGTGTATTCTTTTGTTGTGGAGGAGTTATGTAATATGTTTTATTGAGATCTCATGTATGTATGTAGGTATATGTATGACCTGCAGAAGAGACCCTACTGTCGTACACGCACTATATTCGCGCTGACAATATATATGCGTGCGGACGTGGTTGCGCGTTCACGTGTGTGCGTGCGTGCGTGCGTGTGGCAACGTACAAGTGGCGTGCGTGCGTGCGTGCGTAGCGTGTGTGCGTGCGTGGTGCGTGTGTAATAGGCTACATGTACTGATGCGTGCGTGTGGTGAGTGGTTTTGATATTAAGCTACTTAGCTTAAAAGTGTGGCTAGTCATATGTCAGCGCTCTCTGAGTGATCGCTGCAGACTTTACGAATGGCTTACTTGGTTATATCGCTATAGATACGAATCGGCTTATTCGTGATCCTGTATCTTTCCAACTGACCGGTTGATTGCGCAATCGTGTAGAGCACCTCTAACTGCCGGCGGCTGCGGCCACCTGCTGACAAAGCTAGCGGCTAACCGAAAAAAAAAAAAGAAAAAAAAAAAAAAAAAAAAAAAAAGACAAAATAAAGAACCCATTAAGCTGACCGTAAGTGATACAACTGTATGCAGCCACAACGTGTGGCGGATCACAACATCGGAAATGTGCTCATTAGCTAGCTGTAAGTTCTAATGCACAAAGTAAATCAAGCTGTCGCGCGAAGCGAAGCGTGCACATTGAGTTAGTTTTGTCAATAGAAAGACGGGAGCCATCAAGCATGCCAGCCACCAATTGTGGCGAGCANTGGGGGTGAGGAGGGGTCACGTGAGGAGAGCGATGCATGGACTAACAGACGACGTCAGTTTTGCGGTTACCGCGACGCTGAGTCTCCCATGGCGACGTCATTAGCGGCCTATGGGGGGGGGGCGCTGTCATCGCGCATCTGTTCGTGCCGACGTGACGCCTGATGAGACGAGGATGATAATGATGCGACGATGACGATGGCGACGACAACGATGATGATGACGACGACGACGACGACGATGACGACGATGATGATGACGATGACAATTATGATAATGCGACAATGATGATGACGACGATGATGATGATAATGACGATGACGACGATGATGATGATGACGACGACGATGATGACGACGACGATGATGATGACGATGATGATAATGCGACGACGATGATGATGATGCGACGATGATGATGATGACGACAATGATGATGATGCGACGATGATGATGATGCGACGATGATGATGATGACGACGATGATGATGATGTAACGATGATGATGATGACGACAATGATGATGATGCGACGATGATGATGTTGCGACGATGATGATGATGATGATGCAACATTAAAATTCAAATATCGGTGCAGACAAGAGTTCTCAGCGCGAGCAAAACATGAGCTGTCAGCCTGAGTTAGAGCACTCGCGCACGCGCCCGCCCACGACCGGTCTCCTGGGCCAGCTTACCACCGTAGCCACCGCCCGGCAGTAATTGCCAGGCTATATCATTCTAACATGCTGCCAGCTCCCTCTCCGTTCATCCTTATTCCCTCCTCATCCTCGCCTGCTTCCGTCCCGCATGCCCCTTATTCCCTCCTCATCCTCGCCTGCTTCCTCCCCGCATGCCCCTTATTCCCTCCTCATCCTCGCCTGCTTCCTCCCCGCATGCCCCTTTCATCACATTTTCTTCCATATCACCTCTTCCCTTTCTTCACCATCATTTCCTCGCCCTATACCTCACCTCTAGTCTCTTCTCTCTCCGCTCCCTTCCTTCCTCTCTGCCCTCCCTCCACCCTCCTTCTTCCCACTATTACTCGTTATATAAACAGCAGCAAGTTATTTAACTGTTGTGCTCACGCGGGTAGGAATGCATTAAGATGTCTGGACCATGTTTAACAAATCAAAAGTCTAGACCGCTTTAATTAAAACTCTGCGTCTGTTTAGCATAATTTATGAGCAATCATCAGCATCACATGTTATCACTGCTTACATTCTAAGAAGCCATACGCATGCGTGCGTGCGTGCGTGCGTGCGTGCGTGCGTGC
>NW_014581092.1:14955-15844 GCF_000485595.1 Priapulus caudatus
CAGCAGCAGCAGCAGCAGACGCCGACGATAACATCAGCAGCAACAGCAGCAGCAGCAGCGGCAGCAACAAACGCCTACGATAACATCAGCAACAACAGCGGCAGCAGCAGCAGCAGCAGACGCCGACGATAACATCAGCAGCAACAGCAGCAGCAGCAGCAAACGCCTACGATAACATCAGCAACAACAGCAGCAGCAGCAGCAGCGGCAGCAGCAAACGCCTACGATAACATCAGCAGCAACAGCAGCAGCAGCAGCAGCAAACGCCTACGATAACATCAGCAACAACAGCACCAGCAGCAGCAGCGGCAGCAGACACCGACAATAACATCAGGAACAGCAGCAGCAGCAGCAGCAGACGCCCCCGCTGCTGCTGCTGCTGATGTTATCGTAGGTGTCTGCTGCTGCTGCTGCTGCTGCTGATGTTATCGTAGGTGTCTGCTGCTGCTGCTGCTGCTGCTGCTGCTGCTGCTGCTGCTGTTAGCAGCATCAGCAGCAGCAGCAGCAGCAGCAGACACCTACGATAACATCAGCAGCAACAGCAGCAGCAGAAATATTTAGAATCGTTTCTAATTTCCAGCGAAATCGATCGACACTTCATAAATAGCCAATCACAGGCGTAGATAATGTTTTCATCGGCACGTGACAAAAAACATTTCGCATCGAGATTGGGTTGCACAGCTATCTATGGGCTGCAATGTCGTCTGTCGAATAGAGCGTGTTATGTGTTTAAGGAAATTCGGGTTTATTAGATCTGGGGTATTTATTGTGCAAAGGCTGCCCAACTGAGAGAAAACAATTGGCTATCCTTGACAGAAGACTTCGAAATCAACGACAAGCACATGTAACATTCATCAATCTCTCTCTCTCTCTTTCTCTCTCTCTCTCT
>NW_014581092.1:16601-18161 GCF_000485595.1 Priapulus caudatus
TACTACTACTACTACTACTACTACTACTACTACTACTACTACTACTACTACTACTACTCTACTCTCTCTCTCTCTCTCTCTCTCTCTCTCTCTCTCTCTCTCTCTCTCTCTCTCTCTCTCTCTCTCTCTCTCTCTCTCTCTCTCTCTCTCTCTCTCTCTCTCTCTCTCTCTCTCTCTCTCTCTCTCTCTCTCTCTCTCTCCTTCTCTCGCTCACTCCACTGCTTTGAGTCTGACAGAATATGACAGAGGGTACTGCGGTCACCTGATGAACGACGCTGTGTGTGGCTGTGTGCGGCTGTTCCAGTGAGCGCCATCACCCCCGCCTCCCCGCGGGACACTTCCATTTGCATTTCGCGACAATTTCACTTGACAAATTGCTCCACACTCGCCTCGTCTTCTTACCGCAGCGTGTCTAGACTTCCACCACGCCTCGTGCACGCGTGTGCCGGACTGCATAGATCGCGACACCGGCGGCAGTCTATGTACGTGCAAGCGCGTAGCCTTTTCAATGGGGAATTATAGCAGATGATTGAGTTGTACAGGAGGAGGGGGAGGGGAGGGCAGAGAGAGGAGGAGAGAGAGAGGAGGGGGAGGTGATCGAGGGCAGAGAGAGAAGAGGAGAGGGAAGAAGCGGGGAGGAGAGCGAGAGCACAGTAGAGGAGAGTGGGAGGTGGAAATAAAAGGCAGAGACGAGACGGGTGGCCAGGAAAGAGCAAGAGAGATTCAGTAAGAGCGTGGAAGGAGCGCAATGGAGAGAGAGGAAGGTCAAGGAAGGAGTGGAGGGGCTGGAAGAGAGATGAGGAAGGTGATGGGGGAGACGAGTGCAGGAGGGTAGTAGACAGAATGGTAAGCGGGCAGAGGGAGGGAAGAGGAGGGGGAGCTGTGGGGAGGGGGGGAAGGGGCGAAATATTCGTCTTTGTATATATTATGTGTCGTCTTTGTATATAGTATTTCTCAGTCAGTTAACTCATAACAGTCATACAACCGGCAGACATCCGCGCATGCGCTCTGCTCACGGCACGTAATCTGCAGCGACGGCATTATAGAAGCAGAAATCAGCGCCGGAAATCCAACAATGCTCATCTACATATCTATCTATTAGCTACGCCGGCTCGTCGGCTTCCTGCCAGCTCGCATTGTGACGTCACACGTCCGGCAGTTTTTTTTCGGCGAATCTTTGCTGAGCTAAGACTTGAGCAACCGTGCGTGTGATCACATTAAACATGGTAAAATCTCAGAACCTTTTTCCGACCGATCATAAGGAGAATACGAGTGTCATATTAAATTTGCGAATTCGATCCATAATTCGATTCGCACCAAATTAAATTAACTCTATACGGCATTCATCGAAACCATTTAGTCGCCAGCTTTACCGCTTTACCGCCTTATAGACGCAGGCGTGCAGTGTGTGCAGAACGAAGGTATACTACTGCTACTGCTGCTGCTGCTACTGCTGCTGCTGCTGCTGCTGCTGCTACTACTGCTACTGCTGCTGCTGCTGCTACTGCTGCTACTGCTGTTGCTGCTGCTGCTGCTACACTGCTGCTGCTGCTGCTGCTG
>NW_014581092.1:19468-20022 GCF_000485595.1 Priapulus caudatus
CGCTGTACGGGGGGAGGTCCGGGCTACCCGCTGTACGGGGGGAGGTCCGGGCTTCCCGCTGTACGGGGGGAGGTCCCGGCTTCCCGCTGTACGGGGGGGAGGTCCGGGTTTCCCGCTGCACGGGAGGGAAGGTCCGGGCTTCCCGCTGTACGGGGGGGAAGGTCCGGGCTTCCCGCTGTACGGGGGGGAAGTCCGGGCTTCCCGCTGTACGGGGGGAGGTCCGGGCTTCCCGCTGTACGGGGTGGAGGTCCGGGCTTCCCGCTGCACAGGGGGAGGTCCGGGCTTCCCGCTGTACGGAGGGAAGGTCCCGGCTTCGGAAGCCATCGCCGCCGCCACGTGAGAGGATGCTGAGGAGATTAGCGGCGAGCGGCAGCCTCCATCCCGCGATCAAACGATGACGGGACAGAGAGCTTACAGACGAATATCCAGGGCTAATGTTCCGATAAAAAAAACCATACAGCACTCTGCTCTAACTGAGCTGTCGCAACCTCCCTCTCTCTCTCTCTCCCTCTCTCGCTCTCTCTCTCTCTCTCTCTCTCTCTCTCTCTCTCTCT
>NW_014581093.1:0-1144 GCF_000485595.1 Priapulus caudatus
TGAGAGGGGAGGATGCAGGAGGAAGGTGAGAGGGGAGGATGCAGGAGGAAGATGAGAGGGGAGGATGGAAGAGAAGGTTGCAGGATGGAGTGGGGATGGAGGCAAATGAGATGGGAAGACAAGAGAGAAGGGTGCGAGAGGCGATGGAATGGGAGGATGCAGGATGGAGTGTAAGAGGAGGCAAATGAGAAGGGAAGACGAGAGAGAAGGGTGCGAGAGGAGATGGGAGGAGATGGAGGGGGATGAGAGGGGATAATGGGGAAGACTGCAAGAGGGATCGTGAAGGAGGAGGCTACGGGGGGGGGGGGGGCAGGATGTTGTGGGAGGGATGCGGGAGGGAGGTCAGAGGGGGAGAGCATTTATACGCGAGTGGGGATGGAGGCGGGAGGGAGCAATGAGCGAGAATTCGGTGGGCGTGTGGCGAGCGCCAGTTTACATTCGAAGCGAAAATGAAATTTATCTGAAATCTCTCGGCCGATGAAATCAGAGATATGTTCTGTGAACAGGCCCCGCACGCACGCACGCACGCACGCATGCTGCGTATTACATTGCGGCATGTTGACTCTAGCCGCGTGTATAGAACACACGCACCGATACACACGCCGCATGCGGCGACACCAAACACTGCCGCACGATCTAAGTGCGAGCGCGAGCACAATGACTTCAACGTCATTTTCGTCTGATGTGACGGCGCTGCGGATGGCAGATTGACGTGGTATGGGGGAAGGGGGGAAGGAAGGAAGGAAGGAACCCTAGTGCACGGCATGTGGGAGGGGATGTACGCAAGGCATGTGCGAGAGAGGAGACAGGGAGGGAATATACGGAAGACAGAGGCATTGACGAGGTGGGTATACGGGAGACGAGGGGGAGGTATTCGAAAGAGGGACAGGAGAGACAAGGGAAGGCATTAGAGAGAGAGAGGGACACAGGTGACAGGGGAAGGTGTGGGAGAAGTGGGTACGGGAGACAAGTAGAGGCATGGGAGGGGTTGGTACGGGAGAGAAGTAGAGGCGTGGAAGAGGTGCGTACGGGAGAGAAGTAGAGGCGTGGAAGAGGTGCGTACGGGAGACTTAGGGGCATTGAATAGAGCGTGTGAAAGAAGACAGGGAAGGAGGCACGCGAGAGGGGGATACGCGGGGAGGAG
>NW_014581093.1:4962-5403 GCF_000485595.1 Priapulus caudatus
CGTGCGCGTGCGCGTGCGCGTGCGCGTGCGCGTGCGCGTGCGCGTGCGCGTGCGCGTGTTTGCGTGCGCGTGCGCGCGCGCGTGCGTGGCGTGCGTGCGTGCTATCTATCTCTCGCTCGCTTTGCCGCTCTCTCGCTCCCCCTCTCTCTCTCGCGCGCGCTCTCTCGCTTGCTCTGCAGCGCGTTCTCTCTCTTTCTCTCTCTATCTATCCATCTCTCTCTACCCTCTATTTATCTAACTATCTCTCCCCTCTCGTAGGACAGGTCTCTCACGCCTTGTGTTTACTTAGCGACTAAGAGAGTGAGAGGAGGCGACACTGCGAGCGACGGGCGCGCCGCACGGGTGACTGACTGGGCACGCAAGTTGCAGAATGATGCAGAATGACTGCAGAATGACTGCGTGTTATATATATATATATACACACACACACATATATATATA
>NW_014581093.1:9945-10343 GCF_000485595.1 Priapulus caudatus
TAGCAGTCGGCTCTATGTAGCTACGTTACTACGTAACAGTCGGCGCTATGTAGCTACGTTACTACAGGCGGCGCTATGTAGCTACGTTACTACGTAGCAGTCGGCGCTATGTAGCTACGTTACTACGTAACAGTCGGCGCTATGTAGCTACGTTACTACGTAGCAGTCGGCTCTATGTAGCTACGTTACTACGTAGCAGTCGGCTCTATGTAGCTACGTTACTACGTAGCAGTCGGCGCTATGTAGCTACGTTACTACGTAGCAGTCGGCTCTATGTAGCTACGTTACTACAGGCGGCTCTATGTAGCTACGTTACTACGTAACAGTCGGCGCTATGTAGCTACGTTACTACAAAGCAGGCGGCTCTATGTAGCTACGTTACTACGTAACAGTCGGCG
>NW_014581093.1:12067-12583 GCF_000485595.1 Priapulus caudatus
AGTGAATGGAGTGCGCTGATTGGCTGTGGTCCGGAACTCAAGTGGGAAAAAAATTTCGCGCGCCGCCCTGCGGCAGGACATGCAGCTCTTCGTTGTCAACACCTATCCATACTAACTGCTACATGTGCTGAAATAGAGACACGTAACCTGTGAGTACTGCGTGTATGTTATAGAATATTGTGTGTCATGTATTGTTAGACGTCTACCTGTTTTCGTGGCTGTCGGGTGATTGTAAGACGGGTGTAGATTGCATATAGGTTCATATAACTCTCTCTCTCTCTCNAGAGAGAGAGAGAGAGACGTACACACAATGCGTGCAGCTGTGTAGCATGCAGGCGCGAGTGACATCATTAAATATTTCAGTTGGCATTGCTAGAAGCGTAGCAGTCGGCTCTATGTAGCTACGACATAGAGCCGACTGCTACGTAGTAACTACGTAGTAACGTAGCTCTATGTAGCTACGTTACTACGTAATTACTACGTAACAGGCGGCTCGTAGCTACATAGCGCCGACTG
>NW_014581094.1:0-7233 GCF_000485595.1 Priapulus caudatus
GTTGAATAAGCATATCTAGCAGGCCTGTAAGGCTGGACTTAAGCGCTTATTAGCATTTGCTAGGCTAGGCCTTATGCTCTCTCTACTGGTAATCCCCCAGAGCTTGGTAGCAGCCGGCCTCTAGCTTGTTAAGGGGGTTATTAAGACTTGGCTAGCAGAAGTCCTAGTAGGCATCATGCTAATTGGTTATATGCTGCTAGCATGCACTGTACAACTCTTCAAGAGGCTTGTTAGCTGCTAGGCAGGCCATGTAGGGCTGTTAACTGCTTATATGTTTGCGCTAGGACAAGCCTGTAGACATCTTAAGCGCTATTAGCTTCTAGCCAGGCCTGTATGGCCTTCGATTACTAGGAAATAAGCTTGTCAGCCGCCTGTACGGACTTGTTAAAGTTATAAGGTTGCTCAAGCAGTCCTAGATAGGCTATGTTAAGGGGTTGACTAAGCTTGCTAGGCAGTCCCTCATGTAGGCTTCTTAGAGGCCATTGTTGAGAGCTTGCTACGCAGGCACTGTAAGGCATTGTTCGATGGTTATATAAGCTTGCATAACACCGTGAAGTTTGTGAGGCTTTGATTAATTGGTTATAAGCTTGCTAGCCAGGATCTGTAGGCTTCTAATGGGACTTATTAGCTTGCGTAGGTCAGGCCTGTATATGGCTTCTTACTAGGGTAATAAGCTTGCTAAACAGGCTGTCTTAATAGGTTTAAAGCTTCGCATAGCCAGGCTTGTAGGCTTGATAAGAAGCAGGTTATAGATCTTTGCTAGTCAGGACCTGGAAGCTACTTAAAGGGGGGGCTATATAGCAAGCTAAACAAGACCTGTAGGCTGTGTTAATTGGCTTAATACGAGCCTGCTCGCAAGACCTGTAGGCTTGTTAAAGGGGGCTATGTTAGCTTGCGTAGCAGGGCCATGTAGCTGTCTAATATGTTACTATGTTTCTAGCAGGCACGTGTAGGCTTCTTAAGCGGAGCTTAATTAGCTTCGCTAGGCAGGCCTGTATGCTTCTTACTGGGTTATTACAGCCTTGGTAGCCGGCCTCGTAAACTTGTTAAGGTATACCACTTGCTAGCAGTCCTGGTAGGCTTCTTAACGGCCGCTTGTTCAGCTGTGCTCGCAGGATCTGAAGCTACTTAATGGGGCTTATGTTAGCATGCTAACGAGACCTTGGTAGGACATTGTATAATTGGTTACATACACTTAGCTCGCAACAGACGGTAGGCTAATGTCTGATGGGTATAGAGCTCCGCTAGCCAGGCCTCTGTAGCTTGTTAAGGGGGTTATAGCTTGCTAGCAGACCTGTGCTTGTTAAGGGGTTATAGCTTGCTAGCAGTCCTGCATAGGTTCTAGAGGCGCTTTGTTAGCTATTGCTCGCAGGACCTGTGTAGGCTTGCTTGAATGGTTATACAGCTTCGCTAGCGAGGCCTTGTAGGCTTGTTAATTGGTTATGAAGCCTTGCATAGCTGAGTGACTGTAGGCTTCCTTTAAGGGCTTTTAAGCTGCTAGCAGGCCTGTATTGCTTTCTTAACATGGGTAATAAGCTTGCAGCACGGCCTGTCAGCTTGTTAATATGGTTTATCCGAAGCTTGCTAGCAGGCTGTCTTAATAGGTTATAAAGCTGTGCTAGCAAGCGCCTGTAGGGCTTGTTAAGTGGGTTAGTAAAGCTTGCTAAGCAAAGGCCTGAAGCTACTGTAACGGGCTTAATTAGCATGCGAACAGACCTGTAGGCTTGTTAATTGGTTAAAAGCTTGCTTCGCAAGACTGATAGGCTTGTTGAGGCTTTTATAAGGCCTCGCTAGACAGGATTGTAGGCTTGTTTAGGGGTTACTAAGCTTGCTAGCACGACCTGTAAGCATTGTTAAGGGGTTTAATTGTCTAGCAGTCCTGTAGGCCTCTTAAGCGCGCTTGTTACATGCTCGCAGCGACTGTAGCTTGTTGCATGCTAACAGACCTGTAGGCCTTTGTTAATCGGTTTTATGAAGCTTGGCTGCAGACTGTCGGCTTGTTGATGGGATTATATATAGCTCGCCTAGCAGCCTAGTAAGGCCTGTTAAGGGTTATAAGCGTTGCTAGCAGGCTTGTAGGCTTGTTAATGCTTGTTATAAGCTTTGCTTAAGCAGAGCCTGTAACCTTGTTAAATAAGGTTTATAAGCTTGCTAGCAGGCCTGTACAGGCTTAGTTATGGGGTCTAATAAGTTGCTAAGGCAGGCCTGTAAGCTCTAAGGGGCTTATATCAGCATGCGTCCACAGCAAGCACGCTTGTACTTGTTAATTGTTATATTCTTGCTAGCAATGACTTTAAGGCTTCTTAAGGGCCTTGTTAAGCTTCCTAGCAAGGTTCTGTAGAGTTAGTTCAGACTTGCGTTAATATGGCTTGCTAGCAGGCCTGATAGCTTGTTAAGCGGTTGATAAGCTTGCTAGCAGAACCTGTACGGCTTCTTACGGGGCTTTGTTAGCTTCTCGCAGGACATGTAGGTCTGTTAATTGGGTTATAGTTTGCTAAGCAGCCGTCAGGCTTGTTAAGGGGTTTTATTTTGTTTAGTTTTTTTTTTATTTTTTTTTTATTTTATAAGGCTGCTAGACATCCAGTAAGCTTCTTAAGCGCTGTAGCGTTGCTCGCAAGGACTGTAGCTTGTTTGTTGGGTCAAAGCTTGCCTATCAGCGCTTCGTAGCTTTGTCTTGTAAAATTGGTTAATAAGCTTGCTAGCAGGCTGTAAGGTCTTCTTTAAGCGGCTTAATTAGCTTTGCTAGCAGGCGCTGTATCTTCTTACTGGGTAATAAGCTTGAGCACGCGCTCTGTAAGGCTTGTTAAGGGGTTTATAAGCTTGCCCTAGCAGTCCGTAGCTTCTTAAGGCGCTTGTTTAAGCTGCATCAGCAGGCTGGAAAGCTACTTAAGGGCTTATAGCATGCTGAAGACCTAGTAGGCTTGTTAAGTTGTTATAAACTACTCGGCAAAGACTGTAGGCTGTTGATAGTTATAAGGCTCGCTAGCAGGCTTGTATGGCTTGTTATGGGGTGTATAAGCTTGCCTAGCAGGACGGCCTGTAGGCTTTGTTAAGGGGTTATCAGAGCTTGCTAGCAGTTCTGTAGGCTTCTTAAGGCGCGTGTTAGCCTGGTGTCGCAGTGAGACGATAGCTTGTTGATGGGTTTATTAAGCTTGCTGGCCAGACTGTAGGCTTGTTAATTGGTTATAAAGCTTGCATAAGCGTAGGCCTCGTATAGGGCTTGTTATGGGGGTTAAAGCTTGCTAGGCAGGCCTGTAAGCTACTTAAGGGCTTATTAAGCATGCTCCTAACAGACCTGTAGCATTTAATTAATTTAATTTAATTTAAATTTAATTTAATTTAATTTAATTTAATTTAATTTAATTTAATTTAATTTAATTTAATTTAAATTAAAGTAAATTAATTAAATTAAATTAAATTAATTTAATAACCAATATTATTCAATATTATTCAATAACCAATTAACAAGCCTACAGTCCTGCTAGCAAGCTTATTACCCAGGAAGAAGCATACAGTCCTGCTAGCAAGCTTATTACCCAGTAAGAAGCATACAGGCCTGGTAGCAAGCTAATAAGCCCCTTAAGAATTCTACAGGTTTAATAACCAATATTATTCCATTATTAACCAAATTAGATTAAATTAAATTAAATTAAATTAATTAAATTAAATTAATTAAATTAAATTAAATTAATTTAATAACCAATATTATTCAATATTATTCAATAACCAATTAACAAGCCTACAGTCCTGCTAGCAAGCTTATAACCCCTTAACAAGCCTACAGGCCGGAGCTTGCTAGCAGGCCTGTAGGCTTGTCAAGGGATTATAAGCTTGCTAGAATTTAATTTAATTTAATTTAATTTAATTTAATTTAATTTAATTTAATTTAATTTAATTTAATTTAATTTAATTAATTTATTATTAATAATTGGTTATTGAATAATATTGGTTATTAGACCTGTAGGATTCTTAAGGGGCTTGTTTTGGTTATTGAATTAATTTAATTTAATTTTATTATTCAATATTATTCAATAACCAATTAACAAGCCTACAGTCCTGCGAGCAAGCTTATAANGATGCGTTCGTTGAAGATACGTTGTAGATACGTTGTAGGCTGGTTATGGGGCTTCTTAGCTTGCTAGCAGGCCTGTATGCTTCTTACTGGGTAATAAGCTTGCTAGCAGGTCTGTAGGTTAATTTAATATAATTAATTTAATTTTTAGTTAATTTAATTTAATTTAATTTAATTTAATTTAATTTAATTTAATTTAATTTAATTTAATTTAATTTAATTTAATTTAATTAATTAATTTAATTTAATTTAATTTAATTAATTCCATTTAATTAATTTATTATTAATAATTGGTTATTGAATAATATTGGTTATTAGACCTGTAGGATTCTTAAGGGGCTTGTTAGCTTGCTAGCAGGCCTGCAAGGCTTGTTAAGGGGTTATAAGCTTGCTAGCAGGCCTGTAAGCTACTTAAAGGGCTTATTAGCTTGCTAGCAGGCAGCAGGCCTGTAAAGCTACTAAAGGGCTTATAGCAAGCCGTAACAAACACTGAGGCTTGTTAAATTGTCTAATAGCCTTGCTTCGCAACAGACTGTGGCTTGTTGATGGGTTATAAAGCTTGCCTACAGCTTAGCCGTTGTTAAGGGTTATAAGCTTGCTCGCCAGAACGTGTAGGCTTCTTAAGGGGAAGAGGCAGCTTTTGCTAGCAGCCTCTAGGCTGTTAAATTGGTTTATAAGCTTGCTAGCATAGGCCTGTTAGGACTGTTAATTGGTTATAATGTTTGTTAGCAGACTGTAGCTTGTTGAATGGGTTATAGCTCTGCCCCCCACGCCCGAAGATCTTCTCCTCCGCTTCCTTCTCCTGCTTAACCGAGCTTATACTTAGCTCTCGCTAAGCTAGCCATCCTGTGCTTCTTAAGCGCGGCTTGTTAGCCCTTGATAGTCAAGGCTTGAGGCTTTGTTTAATTGTTATAAGCTTGCTAGCAGGCCTGTAGGCTTGTCTAATCGGTTATATGTTGCTAGCAGGCCTGTAGCTTGTTAAGGCGGTTAAAACTCTAAATGACGTGTTAATTAATAATGACGTGGATAATTTGTTTTCGACGTGCCTTTATTCCTCCTACGCCTACCAAGGACATTCACTCCAGTTCTCGCCCAAGCCCAATAGCTTCATCCCACGGTCCTACCCTTCTCCACCCCTTCTTCCTTCTCCCTTCCTCCTTCTCCACCAGCTTCTCCCTCCTTCTCCACCACTTCTCCGATCTTTCCCTTCCTCTTTCTCCCAGCTCTCCTTAGGTTTTTGACACCTTGAGAGAAAACTTGTATCCACCGGCGCCGGGAATATGAACTCAACAGTGCCTTCAGTGGACGAGTATACGTGAGCCTAACCATAGGCCACGAAGGCATCTCTCACGTTGTAGGCTGTATTGGGGCTTCTTAGCTGGCCACAGCCTGTATCGCTCTCTTACTGGGTATAAGTGCTAGCAGGTCCTTAGGCTTGTAATTGGTTATAATCTTGCTTAGGCAGGACTGAGGCTTGTTCTGATCGGTTTCACTTGCTAGAGGCCTGTAGGCTTCTTAATGGGTTATAAGCCTTGCTAGCCAGCCCCCCTGCATGCTCCCGCGTAATGGCCGTGCCCTCCATCTGTCCCAGCTTACGCTTCTCCCCTCCCTTTAGGCTGCTTAACTCTCCAGCGTCTACAAACGAGCTTTAATACGTGGTTAAGTTAATAATGACTGGATCATCCGAAGCCACGGGAGAATTCACAGTCCTCCAATGTTGAGCGGCAGGTTTTTTACACCTTGAAAAACTTCACGTGCCCCTCGGCCGGGATGAACTCACAGCCTTCAGTGGACAGTATTACGTGGCCTAACCACTAGGCCACGAAGGCATCTCTACGTTGTAGGCTGGTTAAGGGGCTTGTTAGCTTGCTATAGCAGGCCTGTAGGCTTGTCAAGGATTATACAGCTTTGCTTAATAATAAATTCAAATTAAATAAATTAATTAATAATAATTAATAAATAAATTAAATTAAATTAAATTAAATTAAATTAAATTAAATTAAATTAAATTAAATTAAATTAAATTAAATTAAATTAAATTAAATTAAATTTAACTAAGCTTGTTAATTGGTTATTGAATACTATTGAATAATATTGGTTATGGAATTAATTTAATATAATTAATTTAATTTTTAGTTAATTTAATTTAATTTAATTTAATTTAATTTAATTTAATTTATTTAATGTAATTTAAATTCGAGATTTAATTTAATTTAATTATAATATTAATTTAATTTAATTAATTCCCATTTAATTAAGTTTATTAATTTAATGAATTGTTATTGAATAATATGGTTTATTAGACCTGTAGATTTAAGGGGCTTGTTAGCTGCTAGCAGCCCTGCAAGGCTTGTTAAGTGGTTGCTGCTCACGCAGCCTAGCTGGCACTGTTTAGGGTTATACCTTGCTAGCAGGCCTGTAAGCTACTTAAAGGGCCTATTGCAAGCTAACAAACCTGTAGGCCTGATTCAATTGGTTATACACTTGCTACAGCCTGTAGGCCTTGTTAACGGTTATAAGCTGCTAGCAGAACCTGTAAGCTTCTTAAGCAGTAAAAGCTGCTACAGGCCTCAAGGCTTCTTAAGGTTATAAAGCTTGCTCGCAGGCCTGTAGGCTTTTAAGGGGTTATAAGCTGCTAGAGCGGTAGCTTGTTAATTGGTTATAAAGCTTGCTAGCAACTGTGGCCTTTCTAAGGGCTTTGTTAGGCTTGCCTAGCAGGCCTTGAGGCTGTTAAGGCTTATAACGCTTGCCTGCCAGGTCCCTGTACACTCTTCTTAAAGGCGCTTGTTAGCTCTAGCAGCCTGTAGGCTTCTTAAGGCGCTTGTTAGCGTGCTACAGGCCCTGTAAGGCTTGTTAATGTATATGCTTGCTACAGGTCTGTAGCTTGGTAAGGGCTAAAGCTGCTAGCTAGCCTGTAGGCTTTGTCTAAGGGTATATAACTGCTAAGCAGCCCTGTAGCTTCGTAAGGGGCTGTTACTTGCAGCAAGGCCTGTAGCTTCTTAAGTAATAAGCTTGCTAGCAGGACTGTAAGGACTTATTAAGGGGCTTGTTAGCTTGCTAGCAGAAACCGAAGCGCTTCTTAAATGGGTATAAGCTTGTTAGCAGGACGTAAGGCTTTGATGGGTCTATAAGCCTGATAGCAGGCCTGTCGGCCTTGTTAT